>NW_027312044.1:10000-59999 GCF_040954645.1 Diabrotica undecimpunctata
TTTGGCGACAAGGTATCTCCCTGCCGTACCCCTCTGCCAATTTTTATCTTCTCAGTTATGCAGTGGAGGTTAACGGTTGTTGTCGCATTATCGTATATATTTCGAATAATATTTGCATACCTGTGATCTATTCTGCATTCTTATAGTGCTTTTAAAATAGCAACTGTTTCGACTGTGTCAAATCCTTTGTGGAAGTCGACAAAGATAAGAGCAAGGGGTCTGTTATATTCGATAGACTTTTCAACTAGAGTTTTAAGGCATTGCAAATGGTCGTTTGTTCCGTGTCCCGCTCTAAATCCTGCCTGTTCTTCTGATTAATAGAAATCGAATTTTGCTTCTAATCTGTTTGTCAGTGTTCGAGTAAAGAGCTTGTATAGGTGGTTAAGCAAACTAATTGGCCTATTCCAAGTAACCAAATTCTTCCATGTACTTGGAATGTTTTCACTATGCAGACATAGATTAAAAAGTGTTTGGATTCGGGACATCAAAAGTGGACCTCCTAGTTTAATTGTCTCAATGACTACACCATTTTCCCCCGGAGCTCTATTATTTTTCATATTTTTGAGGGCATGTTGAATTTCCTCTCGTGATATATCTGGTATATCTTCCGATCCTACATTATATACCTTTTGTATTGGTTGTTCGATGAGCTCTGGAATAACTTGACTTTTATATAATGTTTCATAGAAACTTTCTACTATATGTAATATGCTTGGTCTATCTGAGATAATATTTCAATTTTTGTCTTTAAGTTGGAAGATTTCTTTTTTGCCATTTTCCATTTTTCTACTCAATGGTTTCATGCTTTTGTTGTCTTCTATAGTTTTTATAATTTTCTTGTTGTATTTTCTAATATTCCGTCTGATGGCTTTAGAGATTTCTTTATTGATGCTGTTTATATCTTGTGAGTCAACATTTCCTTGACTTCTGAGCATTCTACGGTCTTCCATTTTTTGTTTCGTTTCTTTACTAATTTTTTGTTCTTTTCCATGTTTAAAGCCAGATTTTTCCTGAGCTTGTGTTAATGTATCTACTATTTCTTCGTTTAGGTTATTTACGTCTTCTCTTGTTGTATTGAGAAATCTCTAAATTGATTTAAGACTGTAACATCTTTGACTATATGTTTTTTGTCAGTGATGATGAAGTCGATCTCATTTTTTGTCTTACCATCGGGGCTCTTCCAAGTCCATCTTCTATGGATTTCCTTATAAAAGAAGCTATTCATTAAATATAGATTGTTTTCTAATAGGAAATTTAGGAGTATTTTGCCCCTTTCGTTTCTATCTGGTGTGCCAAAATTTCCGAGGGCATTTTCAGCTGGATCAGTGCTTATTCCTATTTTGGCATTAAAGTCGCCACATTTTACCGTAAAATGTTCTTGGTCTTCTGAAACAGCTGTGTACAAGTCATCATAGAACTGTTCTATTTCTTCGTCAGCGTGACTCGATGTTGGTGCATAGACTTGAATGATCTTTATGGAGTAACGGATGTTTAGTTGTAATTTTGCAAGTATAACTATAACTATCGGTTTGATTTTATACCATCTCTAAAATCCAGGGATACCACTTCCGCCATCCACGTCGCACCGAAGATCTTCTTCTCCGCCGTGCCTACCGTTGTGGTCTTCACTTGTATCCCTAGGTAGGGGTCAGTGTTATACCCCACAGAACTGGGTCCCGATCTGGACTTGGGCATATGTATTCACTCCGGCCTACTGAAATGATAGATGCTAATCCCCGCGACATGGACGCGCCAGATTGGAGTTACCCACGTGAGCGACAGAGAACGTGGCTCTGTGCTCCGCAAAGAACATAACCTATGTATAAAGAACACCTTTTTCAAACTACCTAAACGGAGATTATTTACATGGAAATCTCCAGCAAACACTCCCCGTAATATCGTCAGAAATCAAATTGACTATATAACTATCAGTGAGCGTTACAGAAATGCAGTAAAGTCTGTAAAAACTCTTCCTGGTGCCGATGTTCCATCTGATCACAACCTGTTGTTAGCAGAAATAAAATTAAAACTTAAACGGATAAAGCAACAACGATCCTATAACAAACTGTATATGGATTTTATTAGAAACAATAGCCAGGTGATTGCAAACAATTTAGAGAGCAATTTTGATAATTATGAATAACAAGAATCCATCGAGGATCATTGGAACCAAATCAAAACGATTATAAGCAACTCAACTCCAAACTTAAAAGAGAGCAGTCAAAAAAAGCAAAAGTCGATGAACGATGAGATTTTGAATTTGATCGAAAAAAGACGCAATTTTAAGAACCAAAACGTAGAAATGTATAAAGTAATTAATAAAGAGATAAGGACTAAAATAAAATCTGCAAAACAAACATACTTCGAAAACAAATGTTCAGAAATTGAAGAATTACAGGGAAAACATGATTCATTTAATATGTATAAAAAAATACAACAACTGACAGGTCAGAACAAAAAACAGGCAAATAACAACGTTGATAGAGACGGAAAACTGACTATCACTAATTCGCATAAAATAGACAGATGGAAAGAGTATATTGAGGAACTGTTTAGTGATGAAAGGCCCGAGCTTAAAATTAACGAAGTAGTTACAGGACCTGACATAACTATGGACGAAATTGAACAAGCAATACAATTAGCAAAGACCCGAAAAGCGACGGGACCAGATGAAATACCGAGTGAAATAATAAAGTGCTTCCAAAGTTCAGGTAAAATATCTCTCCTTCATCTGTTTAATAAAATTTATGAAACTGGCTATATACCAACGGATTGGCGGCTGTCGATTTTTGTGACGATACCTAAAAAAGCAAATGCAAAAAGATGTAGTGACTACCGAACCATCAGTTTGATGAGTCTCAAATCTCAAAAATCACTCTTTTATACCACTTAAAAGAACATAGTGAAGAATGACGGTACGCTGATCTATATCAGGTGTTGAATCAATAATTAGAGAGTAAAATTTCGCTTTCTGTAATTTGTTCACTCTTATGAGTTGCAGATATTTCAATACAATAGAAATAAATTCATCACATATTGTAGGGATAAATAATTTATTATACCAATCTTGCAGTTAGATTGAACTCAATAAATATTTCAAAGCACCTATTTAATTACCATTATTTTCACACAAAATCATTTTTACCACGAAACGTTAAAGTGTAAGAAATAAATTTGATTGTCGCTACCATAGGTAAAAGTACTTCCCTTCAATATATTTTTTTCAAATATTATTTTTAAACACGTGCATAGTAAATAGGAATGGGAACAGTATATCCTCCATACATTAAATATATCAATATCGCTCAACAGTATTAGTACAGCATATTAGCACGTATGTAATATGATCCAGAATATATTACATACTAAAAAATACTATGTCTAAGTAGCCATTGTCAAGATCAATAGCGCCGATATAGGTAGTTAAAATTTTGAACACTTATTTTAACTGTTTATTATCCATATAAACGACTTGTGACTGAAATTACAAACTTATTTACTCTGCATAAAGAGATTCTTTATTACCGTTATACAGTTATTAGTACACAAATCTGATTCGAAATATCGTCGAATAGTAATAGGCTGTATATAAAAATTAAATTTTTCATAAAAAGTAAATGATAAGCCATTACTTAAGGGGTCAAAAGAAGGAGGCTTCACGAAGATTAAAGTACTAATGAGACCATTGCAATCGGACGTACCCTGGAGAATGATTAACTAATTAATTGGCTAATTATTCAATCACCCGTGCAATATGATTTTGTCAAATCGAACCTTTTAGGACAACCTATTCTAATTATGTTTATAAAAATTGAGGGCATATCTAGAGATAAAGAAACTTTACTTCACTAAAACTCATAGGTAAGACATGTGTCTAACACAAATGTGACGTATTTCTAGTGCAGATAAAACAATGTGATAAATAGAAAAGTGTTATCTTTGCCGGCAAAGAAGCAAAGAAAAACTCAAAGTGAGAGAGGAAAAAACCAGTCAGCTGAGAGTACATAACATACTATTGGTATGATAATAGTTTTGTAGACCCTGATTTGAATGTGTGTTGTTGGAGCGAAACACATGATCGAGTGAAAAATAAGCTTTGTTTCCCTTTACTATTCTTCTTTGGATTTCTGGCTCTTCTGTTCCATCCGTGTTTAATGTAACTCCTAAATATATGAAACTTTCTACTGTTTCAATATCGTCCTCTAATTCAACTGTGCGTCTGTTTCCCCTAGCTCTTGCCTGTGTTAACTTTTTTGTCTTTTGAATATTTATTTCTAGTCCGGTCTCTTTTGCCTTTGATTTTAATTGTGAATATATTTCTGCCGCCTCTTCTGTTTTGTAAGACATGATGCTGATATCAGCGGCATAGGGCAATTTGTATTGATTTATTTGTTAGGAGATTACCTCTTCCAATAATCAGCTGTCTTATCACATATTCCAAGGTCAGGTTGAATAGTGTCGGTGCAAGCCCGTCTCCTTGCTTTAATCCTTGGGCTATCGTAAAATTTTCAGTGAGCTAATTTTGGACTCTGACAGTTGCTATTGGCGAATCCATTGTTGTTTTTACCAGTCGGATGTATTTTTGGGGGATATTAAAGCTCTGCAATATTTGATATAACTTGTTCCAATTAATTAAGTAGTAGGCTTGTTTGAAATCTATGAATATGTTGTGGACGTCAATGTCGTATTCCCACGATTTGTTTAAGATTTGTTTCACTGTGAATAGTTGGTCAGTTGTAGATCTTCCTTCTCAGAAACTGGTCGTTTGTTTAGTATGTAAGTAAAAATTTTGTACGCCGTGCACAAGAGGGTTATGCCGCGATAATTTTCGCATTTTAGTTTATCCCCTTTTTTATAAATTGGGCATATAATCCCGGTTTTCCAATCATTAGGGATCTTTTCATCATTCCAAATCTTGTTCATGAGCACATGCATTTGTCCTACTAGGTGATCGCCACCTAATTTATATAGTTCAGGTGGGACGTTGTCAATACCTGGAGCCTTATTGATCTTTCGTGCTCGTATTGCCTGTTTTACCTCTTCCATCGTTGGGGGTTCTATATTTTCGGTGTCTCCCTCATTGTGATGCATGTCAATATGATCTTCATTTTCTTGTGTCCCTAAAAGAGTTTGGAAATAGGTTTTCCAAACTGATTTTATTTATTTTGGACCACTGGTTATTTGCCCTTCTTGATTTCTGCATAGATTTGTTCAAGGTTTTTATCCTTCTCTTAAATTGCGTAGATATCTGTACGCCTGTCTTATATTGTTGCTCTGAACATTTTCTTCCATTTTCTGTATATTCCGTTTTCGTATTTTCTTTTCTTTGTTTGGCATATTCTATCTGCCCTCCGTCTTGAATCTTGGTAACTTGCCCTTCTTTCTCTGGTTCTTTTTTCCATATATTTCTTGTGTTCTTCATTTCTTTTCTGTATGGCCTTATTACACTAGTCATTGAACCATTCCCTTTTTTTATTTTTCTTATTCTTGCCTATGATTTTTCTTGCTGCGTCAATAACTTTTGTTTTGATTGCTTTCCAATGTTCTTCGGTACCTAGTGCTGTCAGTGTTTGTGTTATTTCTCTTTCATAGTTATGTGTGACATCTTGTTGTTTAAATTTTTGTATATTTAGCTGTTCTGTTCTTTGTTCCTGTCTTTCTTTCCTGTTTCTCTGAATTCTGCATTTGTATTTTATCTGTACTAGAAGATGGTCAGATCCGCAGTATGCTCCTCTTCGGCTTTTCACAACTTGTATGCTTGTTGTGGCCCGTTTGTCTATCAAGACATGATCAGTTTGGTTAGCGGTTGTTCCTCCAGGCATAATCCATGTCGCTATGTGTAAATAGGTGACGATAAAAGAAAAGCTTTCTATGATCAGTTAGGTGGTAGACTTAGAAATATTCCAATTAAGAAATGACTCATAATAGAAGGTAACTTCAACGCTAATATAGGCTAATTAGACAGAGGAAATGAACATATAGATGGAGGATACGGCATTGGAACTAGAAATAACGCAGCAGATAATATACTGGAATTAGCAGTAGCATTAGGTATGGCCACTATTAGTAAATGCTTTTAAAAGAGAGAAAGTCAACTTACCAACCAATAGAAATATTAGAAAATCAGTTTAAATTTACGGAAGGCAAATCAACAACGGATGCAATTTTTATCATAAGGCAAGTAATGGAAAACTAATGTTAGAACAGGTGAGGGTAAGACTGATAAATTTAATTTAAGAATAGTATTGCATCAGGGGTCAGTGCTAATTCCTTTTCTCTTCTAATTAGTGTTGGAAAAATTAACGAAAACATGTCAAGGAGATATTCTATGGTGCCTGATGTATGCTAACGATGTGGTGTTAGTAAGAGATAAGGAGAGAGAATTCAATTAATGATTAAGACAATAAAGATGGGCGCTTGAGCAAAAAGGTACTAAGGAAGACAAAACCAGAGTATCTAAAGTGTGCATTTAAAAATTAACTTCAACTTCACTTTAAATCAGGTTGTAATGTTGACTGGTGAAATTATTGAAAAAAAAATCGTTTTAGGTAGGAATCTAGATTTGATGTTACAAAGCAATGGGGAAATAGATGGAGATATAGTAGACTCAAATAAGGATGGATAAAATGGAAAGAAGCAAGTGATGTCTTGTGTGATAGAAAGGTTCTTACGAAACTGAAAGGTAAATTTCATAAAACGATTATAAAACCGTAATTGTACAGTTAAAAAAATAAGAACAATGAATGCATTTGAACGAAATGACAATGCTTAGATGGATGGGTGGCTTAAAAAGAAAATATTAAATTAAAAATTAAAATATTAGCAGAAGTCTAGGCCCAGCACCTCATCTATGTAAAAATGGGGAAGCATAGGTTACGATAATTAGGGCATGTTGATCGTCGACACGAGAGTCATGCAATACATAGGATTCTGGTTTTCCAGGTCCCAGAAAGTAGTAGGAGAGAAAGACCGAAAAAGAGATGACGGGAAACGAATAAGAGAAATATGTGTATGAAAGAAATTCATCTTGATATGGCGAAAGATAGAAAGATATCTCTGTATATAAGGATAAGGCGTAAAGGGATAAAGGCAAAGAGAATGATGATGAAGAATCAGTAAATATGGTAAGACTTGCATATATACATAATTTTTCAAAATAAATGAATCAAATTTTTCAAAATATTATATAACAAATTGTTCATATTTGTTAAATCAGTAATGTTAAAACTATTTGAGAAACAGCTAGTTAAGAACCACCTTAAGTTAATGAAACCAATAATAAAAGAAAAGAGCTGATTCCAAACCGATAATTTTTATTCAGAGATGAAAAATATCCTATGATTAATTGAATATACAGAATTATCGATATAGGTAACTAAGTGAGAAACTTGTTGAGAAACACGTTTTAGAAAAAAAAATTGTGCTAGTCTTTTTTGACATAGCTTAGGCCTTTGCTAAAGTATAGCATGGGAGTTTAACCTGCAAATAGTATACCTACATGGTCATAGTTGGAAATGACTTTGTCATACTCACAGTATTTGACAACAGCAAAGTAGCAGCAAAAAAATTATAACTGTTATTAAATAAAATTCATATGTACTTAAAATTGGAAACCTAAACTAAATGAGTCCAAATTAATGAACGTCAAGTTTATACATCTGAAAATCTAAAACATTAATTTTACAAAAAACGATGTCTAAATACCTTATGCATCTTTCACAAAATACATGGGAACTGTACTTGAGACTTATATAGTATATGTTAAAAAAGGGAGGAACTCAGAAAAGTTATCAGAAAATGTGTCCGCAACTCCTATAAACATTAACTTGGTACTGATATCTCTGCTCCCCGATTTTAGCAAGCAGTCACCAAACCATTAAAACTGCTACATTCATACTTCCTATTATCCAACGATTAGCCAGTCCAGGAATATATGCAATATTATGGTACTGATATTGCTGCTGCCCCTCATAAGTAAGTAGAATATGCAAGGAAGTTTTTGGCAATTTAATAGGGTTTTTGTGTGTTACAATATAATTTCTCCGAGAAAGTAAAGAATATCTATCCGCTATCCTGATTTATTCCATAGATTAAATATTAGAATACTATAGAATAATGCTATTACCAACAAAAAAAAAACGGTATAATAGTAACGAGAAAACCAAATAAATGTTCATTAACAGACAAAAGAGACGATGTAAAATAGGGCATACAACGTAACAATAGACCCATATAATTTTAAAAAATTTGAGCGTTTTAGATATCGCAGATAACGTTGTCACATAAGAGACAAAAGGGAAAATTCAGGTAGCAAACTGATATATGTATAACCTCATAACACTTTTAAATCCAGAAGTGTAATACATACTACTAAAATCAGGATATATACATATATAAGACAATGTAAGTAAAACTCAGGTGTTGATTACATCAGGATTGCTAGAAAGATTCCCCTTAATCAGAAGTGTTTTACGACCGGGAACTAATGCTAAGGTCAAACAGGTATATAAAAATTGCACCGTCGTACAAGAAATTAATCTCAACGATAAAGTTATTGTTTTGCACTTTGTATTGATTTGTGATCTGATTCATAATAGAATTATATATTTCTCTAAGAATTCTTCTTTCTGCGATGCTCAATCGGCTCTTATTTTATTTTTTCATTGTTCGTGTTTCACTTACATACGTAGAATTATATTTTTCTTACTGCGGGATGTATTTTTTGATTTAATTTTTTGCTTAAAACGTAGCAATTGCCAGCTTGTATTCTGTTGTTATTCTCTTTTGTAGTGTTCTTGTTAAAAGTGCTCTTAAATCCCAAATATTTAGACCGATGAAACATTTCAAAGTTATACTGGTCTATTGAAATATTATGTCCTATTCTGTTTCTTATGATAGTCTTCCTATGATAGCCATATATTTTTTTATTATCGTTGATTTGGAGAACCCTTTTTTGCGATTTTTTCTATTGAATGTATTAATGTTTTTTTCTCACTAATAATTATACTCACTACTATGTTAAACTCATCGTCAAAAGTCCCTATAATATGAGGACCTTAATTATTAAACTGTGAGATTTTCTGTATTTGCTTTCCGGGCAATGCTCTCAAGCATTGCAAACTAGCTTAATGTTTTTCTTATTCCCAACATTGTTAATTAAGTATATAATAGTGAATATTTAATCAACGGATCATTGAATTTTTCTAATTTCACATTAATCTTTCCTAATTTCACATTTGTGTTTGCTGGATGTCAAAGAAGACAACATTTTCCATAGCGGGTGCTATGATTCCAATGGTGTAAAGTACAACCTACATATTTGTTGCCAAAATTACTTTGCTGCTGTCTCGAGTACCGTTTACTGGTATATGAATTTTGTTACGAATGTATGTTGTGTGCTGAACTCTATGAAATCTTTTACTGCGAATTGAAAAGCATGTTTTAACCTTTATTTGTAACATTTATCGTTATTTGTCTTATATGTATACAATCGTCCTAATATCTGCGTTATACATTGATATTTATGTGGCAATTAGCTGTAAAGTCATTAGTCTTTTCGGTCGTATCATATTTTCTTGATTTTATTTTTGTAGACAAGCGGTTTAGTTTGTGTAATATAATATCCCCAATTCGTTTCATAATATTTTGGTTTAAAACGAATAAACATTATCTACCAAGTGTTTTATTCCAGTTTCATATGAAAGCAACAGATATTAGATATTATAAATTTCATAGGTACAAATTTGAGATAAAAACCAAATGATAGAGCATATAGTGAAATATAAATATCTTAGAATAGCTGTATCGAGCGAGGATAAGGTTATTGATGAGAAAAAAAAGACCTATCGCTGAGGAAGTGAGAAAGTAATTGGCAAACGCAAAGAGCACTTTAATTATATTAAATGAAATATGCATTACAATCTATTATGATACACATATATTCGCACCGCAGAAACAAGACAATAAACACGTTAAGAGAATCTTAATAATAACCAAAATTTAACTTTTAATACACAGAAGAAATAATGATATACAGAAGATATATAAATTAAAAAACTTTATCCACTTATTGTATGCAAGAGAGATACCTCTAGAAAAACTCAAAACGATCGAAAATATATACCAAAACAACACAATAAAAGTAAAAATAGACGAAGAACTAACCGACCCTATTGAAACTGACAATGGGATAAGACAGGGATATTCCCTGAGTCCTTTATTGTTCAACCTGATTATGGATGAAATAATAAAAAAGTAAGAACTTAAAAAGGATACCAAATGGAAGAAAAACAAATTAAAATAATCTGCAATACTACTGTTTCAAAGTGAAGATGATTTACAACGTATCCTGCACCAATTTCATATAAAATTTAACATGTTAATTTCCCCAAAAGAGACAAAATGCATGGTTACAACAGCAAATTTACTAAGATGTTAATTGGAGCTGGAAGGTCAGATAATAGAAAAAGTGATGGAATTTAAATATCTAGGCATCACATTATCTAGCTACGGAAAGCTCGAAACTGAAGTGGAAGATCCAGTGAATAGAGCAAACAGAGCCCCAGGCTGCCTAAATGAAACAATACGAAGAAATAAAAATATCGGGAAAGAAACGAAAGGCAGAATTTACAAAACAGTCATCAGACCAATAATGACGCGGCAGAAACAAGTCCTGACACAGAGAGGACAAAAAGGGTGTTAGAAACAGCAGAGATGAAAACACTTAGAAAAATTGATGGTAAAATACGTGATATGGTAAAATAAAATATGATGGAGAGTGCTAGAGAGCTAGAAGTACAGATATACGACGTAGATGCAAGGTAAAGAACATCAAGAACTGGTTAAGAAATAGAAGAGTAGAATGGAATAATCATATAAGCCGAATGACAACAAATAGACTAGTAAAGACGGCAAGAGACGGTTAACCCATAGGAAAATGATTAGTAGGAAGACCACGAAAACGATGGAACGGCAACTTACTGGAGGCACATTGAAAAACAGACAGAGTCATGTCTATATAAAAAGAAGAAGTAGAAGATACACAGGATAATCATTAAAATAGCTGCAAGAAAGATAAAATAAATCAATCATATTAATGTAGAATAGCAGAGGACAGAGTGTTTAGAGAAAATAATGAATCAGTCATATTAATATAGAATAGCAGAGGACAGAGGATTTGTCATAGCCTTGGACAAGTGCCAAATTGAAAAAATATCACAGGTCGTTAAAAAAAGACGGAACTCTAGAAAGAAAATAGAATAGATTTAAAAAAAATAAAAGCATAAACATGTCTTTTCCTACTTTTTTAATATTGAAAATACGTAAATAGAACATTGAATTAAAATGTTACCTTTGATATCTATGATAAACCTATGACCTAAACAGTGGCGCCGATGTATGTAAATGAAATTGTTTACACTTATTTTAACTGTTTATTTTTTTATTATCTATAGATGAGTTGCGACCGATATCACAAACTTATTTATTTTCCACAAAGAGGCCCTTTAATACCTAAAATTATTACTATACAAATCTGATTCGAAATATCGTCAAAAAGTAATACACGGCATGTAAAATTTAAATTTTTAATAAAAAGTAAAAGATTAGGCATTAGGTCTGTGGTTCAAAGAACGAGCCTTTACGAAGATTGAAGTACTAATAAGGCCACCGCAATCGGGCATACCCCGGGTAATGATTAATTAATTAATCGGCTAATTCTTCAGTCACCTCTTTAATATGATTTAATCAAATTGGTCCTTTTTAGGACCAACTATTCTAATAACATATGTCTATAACTGTTAAGGGTATTTTTAAAGATCAAGAAACTTTACTTTACTTAAACTTATCAGACATATGAGCTAAACACGAATCTGACTTATTTCTAGCGCAGGAAACACATATAGGGCCTAACCTAGGGTATTTGGTATACAGCTGATCGTTAAAACCGCATTATAGATATAGACATGCTATTTCTGTCGAAAAAGAAGCAAATAATTACTCTAAGAAGAGAGTTATTCTTATATTGTAGAGTAAGAAAGGACAAAACCAGTCAGCTGAGAGAACCTTTTAACGATGTTGAGCTTGAATCCACCATCTACATATTTAATGAAAAATAATACAACTATCGACATTGAGGATCTGAGCACAAAGCTTATTACGAAATCTGGACCAAACACTACAATGGCTGATCCGGATGATGAACAACTGTATTCAAATTATGGAGATACCCAAAGTCTAGAGACAAGCCAAAGTTGTTAACTTGCTTAAACCTGGCAAAAACTCAAACGACTACAAAAACTATCGGCCAATATCTTTATTTTGTCAGCTATTCAAAATACTTTTGCACAAGATCGTTAATATGATATCACCGATATTAGAAAAACTTAAATTAAAAGGCAAAAGTGGCTATAGATAGGGAAGATTATGTACATCACAAATACTAAATCAAAGACCAGTACGAAAAATATCGGGTATCAGGGGTGGTATTTTTCGCTCTAAATGCCGCTTACGACACCTTAAATTACAGAATATTTCTCCAAAAACTATATGATATCCCCTTACATAACAAAGTCACTTATATTGTCTCCGTATACCTACACAAGAGAAAATTTTTTGTATCACATAATGGTAAGAATAGCAGTTGAAGAACATCTCGCTTGGGGTAGCATAAAGGCACCTACACTGTATAACATATTTATTTTGAGATAACCTTCTATCGAGATATCATATTTAGTACACAAATAAGAGCAGAACTAAAATAATAAAAAAGCTTTATACAAGATATTGCAGAAGATTGGATAAAATAAAAGTAGTTTTTATTAATCGAATGCTTACATAAAACGTACAAAGACATACTCACGTAAACAAAATATATTAAGAAATTTCTGTAATTAAAAAAAAACATGGAGTTCAGCATTAAACTAATAAAATTATACTAAATAAAAAAACAACATTATTTTTAAAATGCAGAAAAAATAAAATTTTCTATGCAAGCGAACATTCCATTAAATAATAAGCCCAAATCCTTTTGTATCTATATACCTGTTTTTTAAAGAACCAGTTACCTTTTAGTACGTAGTTATACCAGGTAATACGATATCCTCTGTTACACAGTGTAATGCGTATGACATTACACTGTCTGCAAACAGTAGATAAAAATAAGGAGCCCATATAAAACGTTCACGGTATATGTTGAAAATATACGGTATAATCGCACAGTTGCCAAACTCTCAGAGCTTACTTAAACCGATAAACGTATGGTTGAAATATACAATGAAGAAGAACTGAACGACCCCTATAATATATACACGTGAACTAAACGATATACATTTATGATACAGGGGTATTTACGGGCTCCAAAAAATTTTTACAAATTATTAAACTCTACATGTTGATGAATCGACAGAACCAATATTATGGAATGGTCAAGTGAGCTCCGTATATCGGTATCCACTTGACCACGGAGCTCAATTGAACCTGCATTTTAACATGGGCGGAGTCCACTTTATGCCGTAGATATATATATATATATATATATATATATATATATATATATATATATATATATATATATATATATATATATATATATATATTTACTGTAAGTACATCATGATATATATTTTTGGAATATATTATTGGTTTTAGAAAAATAAATAAGCTACAATTTTTAGCATTATAATTGATGACCATCTACGGCAGCGGTCGGGGAACCGGGGTAAATTACCCCAAATGGGGTAAAAATGAAATTTTTGCGAGTAAAAATGAAACTTTTGTGAGTAAAAAGTATATATTTTTAACTTGCTCTTTTATAAACCTGTTAGTATTTTTTTCAACTTAAACAATTTAGCGCCATCTCACTCCCTACCACTAGAGTGTTCTCGAGTTATATCTTTGCGCATTAAAGCACAGCCCCGGCTAGTGATGTGCTTAGAGGTTATTTTTAAATAACCTTTATAACTGTGGAAGTGATTTTCGGATAACATGATCGTTTAGTCAAGTAACTGACTTGATATAAACAATAACTGGTAATTTATTTATTGGATAACTATTAGCCACTGTTATTTGTCAGTAACCAGTTATTAATAACAGTTCCTGTGATATCGTCACTTCTCTAGCCCTGGCTACCTACTCAGTCCGTGCCATGCCGTCAAGATAAAAATACATTGACGAGTCAGAGAGCAAGTTTTTACTAATAGTTGCTGACAAGACCAGCATTTTATCATTATTCATCGATATATCAATCAAAGTAACCCGCAATTTGAAAATTTAATTCAAGTATTTTGCAAATATTATTTTCTGTCTCCCTTAAGATGGCAGCAAATAGAAAAAGAATATACCAAGACGAATTCCTTGATTATGGTTTTACACAAATAGACGACAATGGTACAATGAAACCACAGTGTGTTGTATGCATGGAGGTACTGACTTCAGAATCTTTCAAAAAAAGTCAATTGAAGAAACATTTAGATAATTTGCATTCACACATCTTCCAAACAGCGGGAATACTTTTCAAATTTAGAAATATCTGCAAGACAAAGATTGAATAGCAACTTGTTTGGTACATTTGATCAGCGTTCATCATCAAGGGCTAGCTTTGAAGTAGCCTGGTTGATTGCTCGAAATAAGAAATCATGCACTATTCGTGAAGATTTGGTTAAACCAGCTGCTGTAAAAATGGCAGAGATTATGTGTGGTCAAAAAGAAGCGAAGAAACTGAATTCAGTGCCATTATCTGCGAGAATTGTGAAAAAAACGAATTTCTATATTAGCAAAAAATGTGAAGGATGAGCAAGTTAATAGCAATTCACAGCTAATGGTATATGTTCGCTACAAAGGTGCAGATAATTTTGAAAAAGAATTGCTGTTTTATTCTCCTCTCGAGTTGAGATCTCGTGGAATTGTTGTCTACAATAAAGTAAATGAATACTTCAATGCGCAAAGTTTAAAATGGGAAAACTGTATTTCTGTATCTGTGGATGGAGCTCCAGCTATGATGGGTCATATTAATGGTTTTTCGGCGTTCATAACAAAAATAACCTAAATATTGAAGTTACTCACTGTATAATCCATCGCCAGGCCCTTATGGTCAAATATTTAGAACCTACACTGGAAGTCGTCATGCATGATGTCATCAAGATTGTAAATTTTATCAAGAGACATGCACTAAACACTATTTCGTGAATTATGTCAGGGCGGTGAAGCTGAATATACGGACCTACTTTATTATACAGAAGTAAGGTAACTCTCTCGCGGAAATGTACTAAATCGAGTATGGACTCTCAAAAATGAAGTCGAAATTTTTATGGTTGATCAAAAAAATATTCTCGCAGATAAGTTTAAAAACTCTTTCTGTGGACTATTTAGGGGACATTTTTGAGAGTATAAATATATTAAACAATGAAGTGCAAGAAAAAAAAAATAATATCATTTCAGCGAGAGAAATAGTGTCAGCGTTTGGATTAAAGTTGCAATATTGGAGACAGAAAGTAGAACAGAACAAGATAGCTTATTTTTCAAGGTTAGCTTTGTCTTTGAAAGATTGCGAAAATATTACTTTTGCTGACATCAAGGATAAAATTGTAAGACATCTTATCAAACTCAGAAAGCGGTTTTCAGATTACTGTCCAGATCTTGATACACGTAATGTCAGTTGGATTGTAGATCCTTTTAAATGTGAAATTGCTATGATACCAGAAGAACCTTCAGGTTGAAGAATACTGTATTCAAATCGCTTTTACACCAAAAGTTCCAATTTTAACGTAATTGTATCGAACATGAAACAACATCATTTCTCCAAAACGTGAAGGAAGAATGTTTTCAATTATTCTTTTTTTTCTAATTTTTTCAATTTTAATTTTTGTTTGTACCACCATTATGATTATTATTATAATTTGTTACAGTACCCCACATTGTCAATCCTTAATTGTACCCCAATCAGTTTCAATTTGTTATATATAGTTGAGGAAAAAAAATTCGCCCCCACAGAAAATATAAGTAAATGATAATTTCTTGTAAATCCATCGTCAGACCTGTAATAACATACGGATGCAAAACGTGGACCATGACCAAAGCAAACGAAGAAAAGCTCAGACACTTTGAACAAAAAATACTTAGAAAAATTTTCGGACCTCGCCATGACATCACCACAAACCAGTATAAGAACAGAACCAATATCGAATTAAAAGCACTCTACAATGACGCCCATATTGTCCAAGAAATTAAATCACCGCGACTAAGATGGGCCATGTGCACAGACTGCATAACGATAGACTTGTAAAACTGGTATGGGAAAAGATTCCCACAGGCAAAAGACCACTCGGATGTCCCACAATGCGATGGAGAGATAACATCCAAGCAGATCTCCGGAAAATGAACATTCCATTTGACCCTAGGTTGATGGAAGACCGAACAAATTAGAAAAAAGTTGTACAGTCAGCCAAGACCCACCCAGGGTTGTAGCGCTACATGATGATGATGATGATAATTTCTTGTAATTTTCTAATTCATATGATATTTTTCTTGTATTATTAGGGTTATTATTAGGAAATGGGTTATGTATTATTATTAGAAAAAATATCATAAGAAATACAAAATAACAAGATATTATCATTTACTTATATTTTCTGTGGGGGCAATTTTTTTCCCTCAACTGTATATTAGATATATTACTATTATTACCGTTATGTATTACTAGGTATTACATTTATAAATTGAATAAATGATGTTTAAATTAAATCTTTATTTATTGTTTTCTTTTCAAAATTATGATGGGGGCCATAATATGAAATATGCTAAAAAGAGGCGATTTCGTTTTTTTGGCTCTTCGCCATGGGGTAATATCAACTTACACAACAATATTTTGGGGTAACAATTAAAAAAGTTCCCTGACCGCTGATCTACGGTCATAACAGTTTACTTCATGTTTTTTTTGGATCCCCACTGTATAAAAGAAAGTAGTCACAAAGTATATGATCTTTCTAAGATTCTAAAATGACTAATGAAGTGGCTAATATATATTAGATTCAGTAAAAAATAATTATTCGTCTGACAAGGATGAGAACTGAAATATGATGAGACTACTCAGTCCTCTGTGTCTCATTATCTGAAGGAAATGGACTTTATAAATGATAATTTACTACTGAATTTTAGCAATGTCAATGAAGAAGCTGTTCCATCAATATCATCTCCTATTATGACTGATGCAGATATGTCATCAACATTATACTCTGCTGAGCCTACTGCAGAAATTTCATTGCAAAAATGTCTCGTTAAAACTACTACACTTATTCCAATACAATTACTGTTAAAATTAGGAAAAAACGACCTCATTTACCATTACCAGAGGTAGAATGGGATGGCTTTTTTTCAAATTCAACTGCTGGTGGATTTACTGAGCAGGTTTGTATTGCAATAAACATATATACAACAGTCATATGGGTGGTGTTGATCTTATGGATGGTCTAATGGGCAGGTACCACAGTCAACTGAAAACTCAACATCCCATGCTATAGATATTTTATCACCTGATTAACATAAAAGTGACCAAGATCAAATTACCACTGTTTCACTAGCCAATAGCAGTTGGTATCTGCAAATATGCATAAATCTGTGCTGTAGGAATACCCTCAAATTAGAAAGCCTAGCCCAGTATGTCTAAGATTGGACCAAACTTGCTTCAACTACCAGATAATGTACAATATGACGGTATAGATCATGATCAAGGTATTCACAACAAAACCAGAAGTAGGTGCAAATATTTTAAAAAGGTTGATACTCAGATGTATTGCATAAAGTGCAATCTCAATTTATGTATTACACTAGAAAAAGTTGCTTCTATGACTTTAATCATAGATATTTTGATGATGGAATTCATATATATTTCTTATATTTTTATTTTTTGTATTGTTTTACTTTCGTATTTTTATATTTTGTTCGATTTTTGTTTTTATTGCAACAATAAAAATCATTTCTTGAGTTATTCTATTCAAATAAAACCACTTCTAATTCTAATCTAACACTCAAATGAAAAATGAAATTGTGCACAAGAAATTAAATCTAACAATCAAATTACCCTAATAAGAAATTATCAGTTATAAGTTAGACATAAGTGAATTTATCAAAAGTTAGAAGAGGAGATTGGTGGGTCCCAGTACATATTCCAAAATGAAATAGGTACTAGAGAATTATTTGCTATAATAAACTATTTGATGATAACATTAACTATGGTAATAACATTAATATATGGTGATAACAACACTCATGTTGACTATAAAAACCTTTAGTTGGAGTAAGACAGGAAAACCTAATAGCAATACTCATTAATAAGAACAATCTAATTATAAAGACAAACCAAAGATAGCAGAACCAGAGTGCTACAGTACAATTTGATAAACTGACAATAAAAAATTACTTAAAAACTTACAATATGCAGATGACACTGATGGTTGCAAAGAGCAGGGGAAATCTTGAATATAAATTGTGCTGAGATGTGAATTAATATAAATGTTAAACAAATGAAATATAGTATGATTATTACAAAAGAATCACAAAATATGAAATAAATATTGACAATAAATGGCAACACGATAGAACAAGTAGAAAAATATCAATACTAAGAAACTTTGACAAAGAAACAAACAATGGCAGATCAGCATTTATACAACTGATACTCCTAACATGCATCTCAATTTAAAAAATGTACAACATTAAATGCTATATATATTCAATATTATTATATGGAGCTGAGAAATGGATATTAAAAAAATTTACATTAAAAAGTTGGCTGTGAACAGCCACAGTAATGTCAGAAAGACTTAAAGAAGGATTAAGATTAACAAAAAAATATAATAGTTTAATTAGCAATTTCAGATCTGATATAAACACAAAAACCTAATGGTAAATATAAAAAGCCCTGATAAGACCAACTGAAAATAATGTAACATGTAAGTATAAAGATTGGAAATTTACGTTGGATGAGCCATGCTCAACAGAAGCAAAAGGAAAATACCAAAGAAAATATTGAGAGGACACCATTGGGAAAAAGGTCAAATGGAAGATCCATACAATATTGGAATAAAGCAAAGAACAGATCAGAATGAAAGAAAAACATGTAAGAAAACAATAAAGGGCCGGCCAGCTATAATGGACAACCCTTTTTATGATATGTTTGGGCATAACGGCAGGTATTAGCATTAGATAGAAGTCTATTTCCCATAAAATGATAAAATTAACAAGATGTCACTTTAAGACTCATTCGGATTTTAACATTCATTAATATATTCTTTACATTGGTTTTATTAAAAGAAAATTAGGTAAATCATTTTTACAATGTTTAGGTAATAATATGCATTTCAACATTACATAATGTCCCAAGTGGCCATGCACAAAGGGTGTGGCTCCATATATCCTTACATTGAGAATTTTAATCACTAGATCACCTACCAACACCAAAGTCTAGATTAACTATTCCTAAGTAAAATAAATCCCGATTTAACAAATAATAGGGTAATGCCTACACAAAAACGCTTGGGGATGTGATATTTGATACCGTGCACCATCTTGATTTTTTATTTATTTGGAAATGTATGCAACTAAACATAGGATTAATATTAAAGAATAGGATTAACGTTAGGAAAATACAGAGAACACATTAAGAATATGATGAAAGTAGTTATGATCTAAAGATATTACTTACATTCATTGTACCAGGAAAAAATACATTCATTGCAGACATTTACATGTGGTCAAATATACACATTCAAAAGTTTGATTAGTAGAGAAACATCTTTTCGAGAGAATGACCCTGTAGTTGTAAAAAATTGCTCTCCTGCATATTAACTTAAAAAAAACATATTTTCTTTCGTAATTATAATTAACTAGCGCCTACACTCATTACCATTACACAAATACGCCATATTTGCATAATGCATAGCACACTACCACCTAGCATTGAAACTTCCGTGTTAACGAATAAAACAATGATTGACGCATCACCTAGTGATCGGGCGCGTAATTATATATACATGGCGCTAAATTCAAAAGTTTAATAATATTGCCTAGGATTCTGAACTCATTTTAAAGTAAAGGAAAATCAATATAATCCTAAAATAACAAGAAAAATCCTTATCATATACGATAATAAATATTTTTCATATACTTTTTGGGGTTTCTTGTTATGTTGAGACTATATTTATTTTTCAATACATTAAAATGTCAAAGTGATTAAAAAAATTAAAGAATAAAATATAGAATAAAACCTTTATTTATAAAAATATTACAAGAAATGTTATATGTGTTACAAGAAATATTAATAATACAAGCCAAGTGTAGTATAATTTAGTTTTCTTCTATTCAACAACTGGCCCCTTAATGTTTTGACAACAACTGGTCAGTATTTAAATAATTGTTTTGTCATTCTTGTCAAGTTTTATGTGAATAAAAGTCTAATTCTGCAAAAGGCATTTTACGACAATTTTAGTTGCATAAATTTACAACGGAGAAGTACTTTAGACAGGGACGGACTAAGGCCTAAGCAACCTAGGGCCGGTAAATTTTGGGGAACGGAAATTAGGTTTTTAATTTTTATTTTGATTTACCAGAATAACGCGGTATTGATTAATTAAAAACCCACCAAAATAAATAAACACATCTTTGGAATCATCTTCTATTCGATTCACCAAACAACGCTAATGACAAAAGGAACGAATAATTGACAATGACCACATCAACCTCATAGCAATTTTTATAACAAGATCTAAAAATTACCGGAACCATTGACACTAGACTGGAAAAAACAAATGATAAATGAAGAAAACTATTGGAATGAAGTACGTAAACGCATGGTAGCGACAATTAAATTTATTTCTTTATATTCTTTAGCGCCTCGTGGTAAAAATTAAGTGTTTTTAGTAAAAATAATAGTAATTTTATAGGTCTTTGGCATATGTATCTGAGTTTGATCCATTTCTGCAGGAAAACATGCAAAAATATGTAGACTGCGGCACCACTACCAAACTATTTGTCGTGTATAATATGTGATGAATTTATTTCTATTATATAGAAAGATTTACAACTCAAAATAGTGAGCGAAATAAAGGAAGCCAAGTTTTAAGAGCAAACACTTAACTATTTAACCTATTTGTGACACCATGCGGTTTGCTCGTACCGATGCTGTAAAATCCTTAAAGGAAAATTATGAAGAAATTAAACATTATTTGTGCATTTTTCTTCAAACAAAGATGAAAACCCGCTAACAAGGTCCGAAGCTGCCGGTTTATATACAAACTTCTAATAATACGAATATGAATATGGTTCATTGATAGATGAAATCTGTTGGAGATGATATTGACCATTTATAAAAAGAATCCGAATGAGTTAAAGGCATAAAATATGAAAAATATTTTATCATGAAATTCCACAAAATAAAGTAAAATTTAGTGGCAAAAGCTCTACACGTTTAGAGCTTCTGTACGAGTCCTCTGATAATTCCTGGTAGGATGAAATACGTGTAAGCGAAGATACAGAGGCACTATACGTGAAATCAAATCCTACCTGTTTTCTTTTATTTCGGTTTACTCTTTATAAGCACAAGAAACCAATTCGCCAAGGATTTTTGCTTAGATGAGGAGATATACCGTGGAATGCAACTTTTAGATTCTCCATATCTCTCTTACATCTTTTAGCATCGTCTGTTTTGCTGTTTTGCCTTACAATTTATAGAAGGCACAGATTAAAGCAAAAATCTTAATTTTGGTTTCGTCAATAAAAATTTTCGGATTTCTACTTTTGTGATTTTTGTTTATTTTATGAAATAGTTAACAAACTACCAAACTGACAAATAGGCCCGGAATTACAATTTTGCCTAGGGCCTTCTTTAGCCTCAGTGCGTTACTGATTTTAAACCAGATAAACTAGAGGCTGATTCAAACTGTCAAACTTCTACCAAAGAATTCAAACATTGGTATATAACATTCAAGAATTTTTTGAAAAGCAATGAATCTAAAGATAAATCGCTAGAAGATAAAAATAAGTACATGCTTTTAATAAATTTTGTCTCGCATATGTATGATTTTGTATGATTACATAAGCGAAGCAATCAATCTGGAAAACCCATTGCTTTTTTCACACATACCCTCACACTTTCAATTGAAAAAGAAGCATATGCGTTAAAGTATTAAAAAAATGCAGACATTATCTGGTAGGAAGGCAATTCAAATCAATCACAGAACAAATCACTATTTTCTTTATATAGAATGCCGGCATATATAAAATCTGACAGAAGAACTAGCTTTACTTCACAAGCATTTATTAATTATCTACACTCTAAAGGAATATGTTCAAGTAGAACAACACCATATAACCATGAAGGAAATGGTTAAGTCGAAAGATACAATGAGTTATATGGAAATTGGTGAATCTACCAGTGAAAACCAAAAATGTAGACATCACTAAATGGGAAACTCCTTTACCAGGTGCTCTGCACTATATACAAAGTTTACTGTTGAATTGAATTGTTATATTATTGAATCACGATAATGATGAAGATGAAAGTCCAAATAACACACTAGAGAATTCTACTACTAAATCAATACCAAATGAGACAAAAAATTTACCTGTTCAATAACCTGATGATAATTATGAACCAAGATTGGAAAATTCAGATTTTCAATCTAGCTGGAACTAAAAATAAACCAAGATAATTGCAATATTTTGTTCAAAAATAGGGACCGGTGAATGTAGTATAATTTAGTGTTCTAAATGTTGTGACAAAATCTTGTCAGTATTTAAATAATTTGTTTGTAATTCTAATATCAAATAAAAGCCTAATAAGCAAAAAACATCGGCCAGACATTCTGAGTTCTTTGTAGCACTTACACCCTAATCTAATAACACAAACTACCAGCGGTCAGTGAGAGTGAGAACTCTTACAGTCTGGCGTTCTACTCACAGAGAACACAAGAACTCTGCTAAGTTGGAAACAGAAAAATTAAATGATTTAGTTCTAGAATGAAGTTTATATACATATATTTTTATTCTTATTTATATATGATATACATACCTATATAATTATATATAGATATAATATATATATATATATATATATATATATATATATATATATATATATATATATATATATATATATAATGATGTTTCTAAGTCCAAGAACTTTATTTACAAGGGACTACTTACTACAGTAAAATGCAAAATAAGAGTGACGCTACACAATGCAAAAGTAAATTTATAAGCTCGGTGACGCCGAAGTGTGGCTTG
Organism: Diabrotica undecimpunctata; assembly: GCF_040954645.1. NCBI lineage: Eukaryota > Metazoa > Arthropoda > Insecta > Coleoptera > Chrysomelidae > Diabrotica > Diabrotica undecimpunctata. The sequence continues at coordinate 33,275 of NW_027312044.1, forward strand.
CTGACGCTGTCCTTTTATTATATTTGAATTAGCAGTTCTAGTTTCTTAACTCCTCCGGGACTAGATGAGAACTATGGGGTGGCATAGTTCGAAGAAATGGAAAATTATCTGGTATCCTTTTTTCTGGTACTGTGGATTCTTTTGGTGATTCTGGATTTGTCCTTTTTGTGTATATTCGCCAAATGGTGTAGACAAGGAAAATTATTGCTAAGACATAAAATTATGGTATAAAAACTGACATGTTGAAAATGAACAGGAACTGTGTCTAGATTATCTATTTTGTTTTCTTGATCTGCTAAAGCACTTTGCACATTATTTAATTCATCTAATTTTATCGAGTCTATTTTTATTGGTTTAAAGTTTAGATCACTCACCGGCTTTTTTAGTAATACTTCTAAATTTGGCAGTTCCATTTTAGCAAAATTTGGAGTTTTTAGTTCAAATGTTTTTAAAACGTAATTGTCTATATATATTTCGCACGCACTATTGAGTTCGATTAAGTAACTACCGTTTAATGGAATATTGTCCGATTTCTTATCGCATTTTTGAATACTGATCACTTTGTTTAGCGTTATTACGATCCACTTATTGTTTTCTAGTTTTTGAATTTTTATATTATTAATTTCTATTGGCACTGATTGACATTGATTTACAAACTTTGAGTACTGTATGAGTTGAACTTCGCAAGGGGCTGTTGGTGTTACTTCAATTGACTGGACATCGTGGCATAAATATTCTTCTTCTAACAATTTTTGACATTGAACGTTGGCAAGTGCATATTGGTATCGATTGGAAAGTAGGAACTTGGATTTTGGAATAATTGTTCTAAAATGAGTTTGGTATCTGGTGGGAAAGGAATAAAGATGATAATAATCATAGTCATTGATGTCAACAATAGGCAATTCAAGTACAAAGATTATTTTATTTGCTTTACTATAACTTTTTATCTTAATTATTTTTTCGAATAACAAAATATTTTGCAAAGATAATTCAAAAGGGAGTTTGTTATTTTTAAGAAGTTTACTAACGTTTAAAATTTCGAGAAATAGTTCATTTGGGTTGGTTATTGAATTATGAAAGGTATTTAGTTTTGAAAAGCTGATAGCAACTTCGATTTTTTCTAATAGGTCATAAATAATTTGGAAACTAGTGTAAAATTGCGATACAAGTCTTTCTAGTGCAAAATAATGAAATGTCTCAACTTTTTCTATCTTTATATTTTCAATTAAGTTTTGAATTTCTGTTATTCGTGAGGTTAAAATTAACTGGTTATGGGCTAAGATTTTTGTATTATTTTCAAAATTCTTCATTGAAGATCTTAATAAGGTGATTTGATTTTTAACTATAGTTTTAATATTATTTTGATTATTTGTTAGAGTTGATATAGCGTTGTCGTTTGTTGTCCAGAGGATGAACCTGCAACGGGAGGTTTCTTTAGTTCTTTGATATGTATAATTTCTGTCTGGTTAATGTCTTTTTTATATTTAAGTCTTTGTCGTACAAGTTCTACTCGATTTCTGTCAAGAATTTTAGTTATTTTGTAGGGACCTAAGCATGGTTGATGTTTTTTGTTACTTTTTTGGGTATTAACTTTATAAACTACTTGTCCAATTTTGAATTCTGAATTTATCTCTCCTTGATCGTTTCTTTTATTAATTACTTTAGTTTTATTTTCTGTTAGAGTTTCATGTACTTTTTGGTAAACGTGTTTTAATTTGTCTTTATGATTATTTATATATTCGGAATAGAAATTTTGAGAAAGAAATAGTTCGTTGGGGTTTCTAGAGTCTGTATGTCCGAAAGTCAATTCAAATGGGGTAAATTTTGTGGAACTATGAATAGAATTATTGTAAGCTATAAGAGCATAGTCCATTAAGTCATCTTCGCTAGGATATGTCTGTTTTAGAAGTCTTAAATGTTCGATTAAAGTAGAGTGTATTCGTTCAGCTATTGAATTTGATTCATGGTGGCCAGGAGTAGTAAAGTGAACTTTGATTTTGTGTATTGCTAATAAATCTTTTATTACTTCGTTATTAAATTCTCTACCTTTGTCTGCTATTATTAATTGGGGAATGCCGAAAGAAGTGAAGTATTTTATTAAGGATTTCGCAATATGAATCGCGTTTTTACCTGGAATAGAATAAGCTTGGGCAAATTTAGTAAATGCGTCGGTCATAGTCAAATATTTGTTACCGTCATATGTAAAAATATCTATATGAACAACTTGAAAAGGTTTGCTGGCGGTTTCCGTAAGCATTAGCGGGACATAGGGGGTGTGTCTACCGTATTTATTTTTCTGGCAAATAGAACATTCGTTAATGTAATTAGTAATAGATGTCTTCATATTTTTCCAATAATAATTTTGACGTAATTTTTCGAAAGTTTTATTAATTTCTCTATGGTTAGTTTTTCCTTCGTGGTAATTTTTTAATAAAATGATTTGTTCTTCTTCGTTTGCTACTGTATTAATTAATCTAGTGCATTTAATTAGTTTCGGACCATTTTCAGAAAAATGTTTTAGGTAATACTTATTAAAATCATTATACAGGTTGTCTTTACTGAAATATAAAGAAAATGTATTGTTAAGATCTGTGTATGCCATAAGAAATTCAAAAATATATTTTTCATTATCAGTTTTAGGAATTTTGACTTTAATTATTTTATGGTTTTGATAAGTTTCATGAGTTATATCGGTTTTTGGGTAAACGTTTGGGTACACTAAAATTTGGTGAACTTTGTTATTTATTATTTCGTCTAAAATGGGTATTCCTTGATTTGTTGTTTCATTTGCGGTTGAATGTTGTGTAGATTCATCTGAGGTTTCGTCTGGTGTATCTACTTTGTCTGGAGGTATTCTTATATCAGAAATAATGTTAATTTGTCTTGAGTCGTTATTGTTACTTGTTGAAGGTTGTGGGTCTAATGGATTCTCTGCAAAATTTTGGAGGTATTTTAAAATATCTTCGTCTACGTCTCCAGGATTATTTACTATTGATTCATCTTCTAATGCGTTAATTGTAATGCGAGATAAACAGTCTGCGTTTGTATTGTGTTTTCCTTTTTTATAAATAATTTTGTAATCGTATTCTTCTAGTTTTAGACGCCATCGTATTAATTTTGAGTTTGGCTCCTTTAGACTGAAAAGCCAAGATAATGGTTTGTGATCCGTGTAGATATAAAATTTTCTTCCGTAAAGGTATGGTCTAACATGTTTACAGGCCCATACAATTGCTAATAGCTCCTTTTCTATAGTTGAATAATTTGTCTCTGATTTATTTAGAGTTCTTGAGGCGTATGCAATTGGTCGATCATTTGGAACATTTCCTTGTGATAATACAGCTCCAATTGCAAAATTGCTAGCATCTGTCGTTAAAATAAATGGTTGGGAAAAATTCGGATATTGTAGAATGGGGTCGTTTGTTAAGATTTGTTTACAAGTTTCAAAACAATCAATAAAATCTTTATCGTGGTTTACTTTAGAACCTTTTTTTAAACATTTGGTCATCGGTTTAGTAATTTTTGCAAAATCTTTTATAAATCGTCTATAATAACCTAGTAATCCTAAAAAGCTTTTTATTTCAGTTTGGGTTTTTGGAATGGGAAATCTTTTTATGGCGGAGATTTTATCAGGGTTTGGTTTAACGCCTTGAGGGGTAATTACATGTCCTAAATATATAACTGTTTTTTGTAAAAATTCTGACTTGTCTAATTGTACCTTTAAGTTATTCTTTCTGAGTCTTTCGAAAACTATTTTTAACTTTTCACGGTGCTCTTGTAAAGATGTACTATAAATTAAAATATCATCTAAATATACTATACATGTTTCGTCTGTTAATCCTCTTAAAACATTATCAATAACTCTCTGAAAAGTCGAGGGTGCATTTTTCAAACCAAAAGGCATTCTTTTAAATTGAAAGTGACCTTGTGGTGTACTAAAAGCTGTTTTTTCAACATCTTGTGGGTCTACTTCTATTTGGTGGAAGCCACTTGCAAGATCTAGTGTCGAGAAGTAATTTGCTTTCCCTAATTTATCTAAAATTTCTGTTATGTTTGGTAACGGGTATTTATCATCTACGGTTCTCTCGTTTAACTTTCTATAATCTATTACTAGACGCCATTTTCTTTTTCCTGTAGCATCTTGTTTTTTGGGGACCACCCAAATGGGACTCGAAAATGGGGAATTGCTGTCTTCTATTATACCTTCTGCTAACATCTTATTTATTTGGGATTTAACTTCTTCTCGGTGAACTTCCGGGAAACGATATGATTTTGTATATATTGCAGAATTATCAGTGAGTTTAATTTTATGTTTAATACTATTAGTAAAACTTAAGGGTATTCCTTCGCAATAAAATATGTCTCTATATTGGAAACAAAGCTTTTTTAGTAATTCTCTTTCTTCTTTGTTACAATGATTTATCCTTATATTTTTTAAATTCCTCTTTAACATGTTATCATCATTAATAGACGTTTCTTCATCAGTTTCCATCTTTCTTATAAAATTAATATTTACTATATCTAATGGTTCTATATCAAAGGGTTCAGTAATACTTAACGTTGTCTTATATTCGCTTATATTCGTAATAGTGGTTATAGCAAAATTATTTCTTACGTTAACTACTGCTTTAGGCATTTCGATTCCTTTACTGAAATTCTTATATTCTAATATATCTAATCCTACATTTAATTTTACCGGTATTTTGACTATTTGCTTAGTTCTAGGGGGAATAATTATGGTATGATTAAAAGTTGATTTGGGATATAATATATTCTTTTTACTGGGTTCAAAAATTATGGGTATCGTTACATAAGGCGTTTTCATTTGTCGCATGTTGACATTAATTGAAGCTTTTAATTTTTGTAATAAATCTATACCAATTAATCCATCGAAATTTTCGCTAAATTTAAAAACATAAAACTTATTATATTGATTTACTTTAAAAATGTTAAAAGCTGGAATATTAATTATTTCATTGTGCAGAGAAATTCCGTGGGCCGTTTGTATATTAAAATTTTCGTAAGAAATAAAATTTTTATAAAATTTATGCGCTAACTGTGGAGATATCAAACTTTTGGAAGACCCTGTATCTAATAAAAATCTGGCATTGAGTTCAGGAATAATAATATGTGGTAAATCTGCTATCGTTGTATTTAAATATATTATGTCGGATTGTAATTTTCTTGGCTCATGCAAAAATTTGTGTTTTCAACATTTTGAGTGGGATTGTGATATGATCTTTCGTTTGTCTCATTTGGATTGCGATAAGGACTGGATTGAGTTTCATAATTGTTATCGTAAGGCGGTAATGAACTTTGAGTTGGGTGTACGTAATCAGTAGGAATATTATTTTCAAAGGGGTTTTTGAATTGTATTTGATCGTTATTAATTTGTTGATTAAATAATTGGGTGGAGGTAAAATGTGGTCTGGATCTTAAAGAAGTATTTCGTGAATTTGTATCCATCGGTTCTGGCTGGTATTGATTTTGATTTTGGGGTTTATTATTAACATTTCTTTGTTGAAAATTAGGGTTATTAGTATGGAAGTTCCATGGTCGGAAATTAGAATTATTATTGTCGAAATTTCTTGGGTTGAAATTAGAATTATAATTATTGAAATTTCGGAAGTGATTTTGGTGTGGTTGAAAAGTATTGTTAGGATAAAAATTATTATTTTGGTATTGCGGTCTGATGGTTTGATATTGGTAATTTGGAAATCTCATATTAGGGCGATTTTGTTGAAAATTATTTCTAGGAATAAAAGTTCGATTAGGATTACTGTTTCTCGTAGGATTATGTCTCGATGATGGTCTAAAAGAATTTTGTGAGTTTAAATTATTTCCACGTTGTAACGAATATAGAAAATTCTCTTCTTCGATAACGAAGATCATAGCTTTCTCTAAACTGTCTGGGTTTCTCAATCGTATATTTGTTTGTAACGATAAGGGTAAGCCTCTAATGTAAGTTTTTAAACATAAGTCATCGTAACTATTTATTCTAATTAATTTCTCTTGTGCATTATAATTAAGCGTATTTAATTTTTGTGTTAGTAAACTACGTGTTTCTTGTCATCGCATGCCAAAATTATAAGGGGTTTCATTCTTGAAAGGCCTCAACGTTATCAGGTCTTGGATAAGGCAATCGAGATCTCTTTGGTCTCCAAAACTAAGATTAAGGGCATCTTTTATGAGTTGCCATGTATTTAATTCTGTCCTAGAACCTATTAACATTTGAGCTCTTCCATTTAATTTACCTAATATAGCTCGAAGTAAAAATGTATTTAAGGTGCCGTCTGTTTGGCTAGCAAAATTAGTTATTAAATTTTCACAATTTTCTATAAATATGGTTAAGGTATGTGGATTACCATCATATGCTGGGATAGAATCTAAGTAAAGTTTTAACAATTGGTAGTTTGTTTGAGCCATTTCGTTATTTTTATCGCTATTTGGTTCTAAAATTGAATTTAATTCTGCTACAAGGCTACTTAAATCTAATTTACTATCAGTTTCACTCATTAAATATTTATTCTTTTTATTCAGATAATATATCAAATTGTAATAAAATATAAAATATGTTTCAATATAAAACTTTGAACTTCAATATAATAAAATATTTTTTAAAAATATGATAATATAATATAGTAATAATAATCTTCCTCTTATTAAAAATATCTTATAACATCATAAAACCTTTAAAAATTGTTTACTCTCGTTAGCTCTCTGACTATAAGTATTTTCAAATATGGAAATAATAAAATGGAAAATAAAATGGAAAAAATAGGAAACACTTACATTAAAATGTAGATTTTCAGCATTTCTGCCTATAGGATTCGACGATTTTGTTCTTCTCCCAGGTCTTGTTGAAACTACTGCTTAAATCTGCTGCCTCTAGGGTTCGACGATTTTGTTCTTTCCCCAGGTCTTGGTGATACCTTGTCTAAAGCTGATCTTGGACACTTTCACAAAAGGTTCGGTTTTCCGGTAAATCGTTAAAACGAAAAACTACGCGAAACTGTTCGATTTTTGTAACGGTTAGCGACGTAATTCCCGAAAATCTGTACTGACTGCGCCAATGATGTTTCTAAGTCCAAGAACTTTATTTACAAGGGACTACTTACTACAGTAAAATGCAAAATAAGAGTGACGCTATACAATGCAAAAGTAAATTTATAAGCTCGGTGACGCCGAAGTGTGGCTTGCTGACGCTGTCCTTTTATTATATTTGAATTAGCAGTTCTGGTTTCTTAACTTATATATATATATATATATATATATATATATATATATATATATATATATATATATATATATATATATATATATATATATACAAAAAACTCAAATTTATTAGGGCTGTAGGGCTGTAGTCAGAAGTTTGGCCGGGATGTTACAGAAACACTTTTGGTCTAGCTTTCAGAATTGTTTTATTCCTTTTTCAAAACACTGTAATAAGAGGAATGTGTAAATATTTACAATATATCACAATTCGTCAGTGCAACCTACTAGTCTTTGAGATTATTTATATAAAGCTTTGACACTCAACATTAATAACACACATATAATATATAACATATAAAATAATGGATAAAATACATTTTAAAATTTTGTTAAGGATAGTAAAACTTCGTTTATTTAAAATGTATTTTCTCCATTATTTTATATGTTATATTTTATATGTGTGTTATTAATGTTGAGTGTCAAAGCTTTATATAAATAATCTCATCGACTAGTAAGTTGCACTGACGAATTGTGATACGATTCTACGATGCTAACCTCAGAAGGATAACTGAATCAGTATTAGTAATATATTAGTAATCAGTATCAGTATTAGTTAGACCGAAAAAAACTAATTTGAGCGATTTTCATTTGTCAACGATAAAAGTTGTAACTTTCAGATGTTGCAAATCGAAAGTCTATAAGGCCCTACCAAAATATTGCTTATTGCAAAAAGAAAACCTAAGAATGAGGAATAATCGAATGATAGCGACAAGAAAAAACGAGCAAAAAAAAAAAGAACAATGGATAAGGTAGATCATTTATTTCTAAAACCTGATATAGTACCTATATTTGCTAAGTATAAACTCCAAACAACAGAGGATAATAATGTTTTTATGCCTGAAATGACAAACACAATTACAATCAACAGATTTTTTCACCAGTATGTCATCTTAAGATCAGTCATCCCATGTTATATCCCTATCATCAACAGAATAGGACAGATCCCTGTCGACACATTAAAATTTATTTATTCAGAACTCTGAAAGCCTGACCGCTGTCTGTGTGGATGCGGGCTAATATAAGGGACAAACCAATTAAATGTTACAACTTACAATAATATACAAAATAGTGGTTAGATTAGACTAGATTAAGAGAGGTGGCCTTTCAGCCTATTCCACTGCGACCTTTTCAGATCTATTGTGGTCCTCTAGTCCTAGATAACATTCTCTAGCCTGACCCTTTTTATAAAGTCTAGTAGCTTCGAGACTGTACCTTCCATGTAGCTATTTGCCGGTGGATTTTCTTCTCCTAATGCAAAGAACCGCACATTTGCCAGACTGTCACACTGACATAAAATGTGCTCTGCTGTTTCTTCTTCGAGGTGACAGAATCTGCACAGGTCATCATCTGATAATCCCATCAGCTTCAAGTGCCTATTCAGCTTACAGTGCCCTGTTAGAAGACCTACTATGACCTTGACTGTTTTCCTGTCTTTGCTTATTAGGTCTGCCGTAAATTTTGGCGAATGTTCTGTAATGAACTGTTTCGCCTGTCTTTGTCCTGGTGAATTCCTCCACCATTCCAGAGATTTGCGAGCTACCCACTTCCTTGTAGCCGTTCTTGTTACTGATTTAGCAACTCCGCAGAAGGGTTCCGGTCCAATGAATGGCAATGATGAGCCTTGTTTGGCCATTTCATCTGCTTTTTCATTGCCCTTATGACCCTCGTGCCCCGGTACCCAGGCTACCGTAACCTTGCTACGGTCTCCTAGTTTATTTAGGGCACACACGCAATCCCATACTAGCTTACAACTGACCTCTACGGAATTGAGTGCCTTAAGCGCTGCCTGACTATCTGTGAAGATAGCAACTGAACAGAACGTTCTTTCCTGCCTTTCTATTTCTTCCACGCAGTGATGGATTGCAGTTATTTCCGCCTGGAAAACTGTCACATCCTTAGATAGACTTACCGGGAAATCTATCCCTTGATTTGTCCCTACTATGCCGGCTCCCACACCCTCCGATGTTTTTGAGCCATCCGTGTACCAGGTAGCAGCAGCTTGTATGGGTACACCTTTATTCCAGTCTTCCCTGCCTGGTATCTTAATTGTGAACTTATTGTTAAAGCTATATCTCGTAACTGTTGCATCGATAGGTTTCCCCATCACAATATCGGCTTTTAGGTCCTCGATTAGCTTTCTGTTGTCAGTACCATGCATCTGGCTTATATGTCGCTGACTATGAATTAATCTGTGCATCACGGATCTGGCTTCGCCCTGTATAAAGATATGAAGTGGTGGTAGATTCAACAGGACTTCCAGCGATGCAGTAGGAGTTGTTTTTAAGGCCTCCGTAATACACAGGCATGCTAGCCTTTGTGTATTACCTAGCAGCCTTATTGCTCCCCCTTGCTGCGTCTTTGTCCACCACGTCACCGAGCCATCGGTTATCATGGGTCTAATAACCCTTGTATATAGCCATAGAGTCATTTTGGGGTTAAGTCCCCAATTCTTACCGCACATTCTTCTACATCTGCCCAAGGACATAGTAGCTTTCTGTGCGGTTTTTAGAATGTGAGTATTCCATGTAAGCCTATGATCAAAATATACCCCAAGGTATTTTGTTTCTTTGGCAAATGAAATCTCTGTTCTTCCCAGCACCAGTGGTTTTAGGCCTTGTAGTGCTGTTTTTTTGGTGAAGTTGACAATTTGTGTTTTCTGAGCATTGACTATCAGTCTCTCTTGTTTACACCAGTCGTCAACTATATTTAGGGCTGCTTGCATTCTCTCAGAAACTACCTGAGCAAACCTGCCCCTGACAACGATTGCTATGTCGTCAGCATATCCTAGACAATAAAAGCCTTCTGTGGACAGATTTCTGAGGAGATCATCTACCAAGGTTGCCCAAAGTAGAGGGGACAGAACTCCTCCTTGTGGACAGCCTCTGCCTACTTTTGCTTTGATGGTTGCTTTACCCAGAGTGGACATTACTGTCCTATTCTCCAGGGATGCCCTTATCCATCTGCATATTACCGCAGGTGCACCTCGTCTACTCATAGCCATATCAAGGAGCTGGTGGTAACATTATTAAATGCCCCTTCTATATCTAAAAAAGCGGCCATTGCTTATTGCTGCCAAAATAGTGGTTAAGTACACAGTATATAAAATTAAATAATGTGAACTAAAAATATATTATGTATACAAACACATGCATGTACACATGTATATATATATATATATATATATATATATATATATATATATATAATTAAACATGTAATTAAATTTTAAAACCTATAAACCCAACAGTTAGTTCTATGATTCTAAGATCCAGCACTATAAAGATGTAAAAATAACATTAAAATAAAAAAAAAATAAAAAAAAATATGTAAAGTATTACCTAGTTACAATAAAAACATGAAGTATTTTACAAAGTTAAGTTTCCAAACTCTATGGTACCAGTAACTCTTTTCTACTAATATTTATATATTTATTGAGAGACATATTAAATACATTTACATTTAGGTTGTTTAACAAAGATAAGTATCTATTCAGTGGGCTATTAACACCATAGGTTGTTCTACAAAATGGAACATTAAAAGTACATAGATGAAGCAAACCAATGGTAATACGGTACTCTAAGACCAATCTCACCCACAAGAGAGGGACATATCCCTCCTCATACTTAAAGCAGGTAAGCTCATAGACCTCTCCATGATAGTGTAGTCATGGTCTGCTAATCTAATCCAACTTTGAAAGGCGCACACCTATAGAAATTTATGCCGAACCCTCTCTAAGGTGATGCTTTTAAGATAGTTGTTGAACCACCAACTACAAATAATTCAAATAGTAAGCTAAGTAAGACTGGTTTTATAATATATAATTTTAGGTTAAATTTATAAAACTAATTTTATAAGTAAAAGGTCACACGGGTCTCGCGACGGCCAGCGTTGAGAGAGGTACAGACGAGAAGTAGCGAAAGCGAAAATCGTCCCGTGTATTATCGATACGTAGATGAATGGTAAATCAGAATATAACTAAACCGAGGGGTGTTATTTTTACCGACTCCTCTCGGAGGTTAGACCTCTGAGGAACCGTTAAAGAAAAAAATCGGGTTAAACACAGCGTCCGTTCAGGGATGACACTGTGAACGTTGAATAATTGCATTTAACGTTGGCAGAAACGGCCCTGTGCCTGTGTTCAGAGAACAGCAAGAGGAACCCTGCCTTAATAGGGTAGTGAACAACCGTGTAAGGGCCTGGGAGACACCCAGAATCCAATCGACAGCGGTCGATTGGGAAAACAAAAAACAGAGTCTTTTAAATCCAAAATTTCCGTCGATTGCAACATGCAATCACCAAGCGCTTCCGCTTACGAGGTCGAAAGCCTTCCTCCCCTTTCCCCTGATCCATCAACGGATTCAGAGCTAGTGTCCTTAGATGATACGGCTTTTGACTCCGCCCCCTGCAGTCCAGCGCCCACATCTGAATCGGAGGCAGATGCGGGCGAACAACAATACCCTGACGTCACGGAATCTTTCGCAAAGCGTCAACAAGACAATAAAACCGGTCCGCTAACGGTAATTTATTCCGGATTATAGGCCTCTCAGGCAATCGAAACCAATTTTAACACAAGTAGAAATGAAAAACAGACCCCTCAGGTACTAGAAAATAACTATAACATTAAAATAAATTCCCTTCAGGATAACGAAATATTTCTAACTCCGATTGTAAACACTTTGACTAACTTAAAATAAAATGTAACGTACGAAGCAATTATAAATGCCCCTCAGGCACTTAATTTTTTAGAGAAAATTAACCATAATGACAATCTAGGAACTGCTCAGGACGCCGTAGATGAGTTTGTTACAAATAAGCAAAGAAACAAAAGGCAGCACGCTATAAGAGATATCTACTCCGAGGAAGGAAAAACCAAAAAATCGAAAGAAATGGAAGATAATGCAATGGCACAGTCGATTAAAACGCTAACAAAAGAAATAGAACAACTAAGAAAAGAAATACAATATCTCCACACATCCTACGGAGACCAAATACGGGGATTAAGTGGTCAGATAAATCAGTTACAAAAAACCATTGACTTCAAAGACAAACAAAATAGCGAATTAACAACGCAGATACTAAAAATATCTAGCGATATAAACTCCAAACACGATAAAAAACAGCCAAGCCAAAAGCAAACAGCCACCCGTAGTGAGGGGCCTGAAGACCAGGGAAAAGACTCTGAAATAGAGACAATAATGGACATAGAAGAAAACCAACCAAGCTCAGATTGGAAAATACAACAAAACAGAAAATCAAAAAAGGCGAAAAAAGCCGATAAACCTGTCGAAAAGACAGACGAAACCGTAAAAATAAAAACAGTGAAGAACAACAGCACTAAAAAAGTAGAAAAAACTGACAAAGTCACTCCAAAAAACAACTGCGAACAAGCAGAAATAACAAAAGAAAATAAGTCAACTGAAACAGGGACAAAACCAAAACCAAAGCCCAAAAAAATCGAAAAGCCGGAAACTGTTTCTGAAACAGAAACAGTACAAGAGGCTGAAATACCAAAAAAAGCAGAGCCTAAACCTCCAGCTATAATCCTTAAGTCTGTGGATTACAGTCAGCAAATCTTGAAAGTAGCAGCAAACAGAGGCATCGGTTCCTCAAACAAATTTGCGAAATCAGCAAGAAGCATTATTATGCAAACGAAGGATAGAGTTAACTACCTGAAAATGGTCAAAATTCTGGAAGAATTTGACGAAGAACTAAAAAGAAAAGAAAATAAAAATATAGAATACATCGCGTATCCTATAGACCTGGAAAGGACAAAAAGGGTAGTGCTCAGAGGTTTAGGAGCCAAAACTGACGTCGAAACCATCCACCAAGCATTGGAGGATCAAGACATAGACGTCATAAGAGTGACTAGCATGATCTCGAAAAGAGACAAAAAGCCAATGCCGATGTTCTACGTCACGATCAAAGAATCAGATGACCAGAAAATAAAGAACATAAACAACCTATGTTACATGAAAGTGTACATAGAAGACGAGTATAAAAACAAAAAAGAGATCATGCAGTGCTACAACTGCCAGGGTTTCTTCCATGGTTCGAAGGCTTGTCACTGCGGTTCGAAATGTGTAAAATGTGGAGAAAACCACAAGTCAGGAGACTGCGAAAAGGATAGAAACACTCCCCCAAAGTGCGCTAATTGCAACGAGGCTCACACGGCAAACTACAGAGGGTGCAAAAAGTACCTAAAAGAAAGCCAACACAACAACAACAGGCAACAAATAGGAATACACAAAGTATTCCCACAAAACAAAACATAAGTTACGCCCAAATGGCCAAAAAGAACAATAATGTGGAACAGGAGGCAAATATAAACACAAACGTGCTGAATGAAAAACTAATTGCTACCTTCCAGGAGCAAATAAACCACGTCTCAACAATGTTTGAGAAATTAACAACCGTTATGAGCGCCTTGAGCAGTTTCGGGACAAACCAATACTGCCAGTACAATTGGACGATCTACAAATAGGATCATGGAATTCTGGCGGATTGAGACAAAAAATTAACGATCTGGATGAGTTTACCAACAGGCTCAATCTAGACGTTGTAGCCTTACAAGAGACACATCTTACGGAAAGGGTGAAAACCAAATTTCTGGGTTACAGCGTCTACAGGAATGACCATAGATCACGTTCTGGAGGCACGGCCATTATGGTGAAAAAAGGAATAGAACACCAATCAATTCCTACACCAGGTGGTCTGGTCACTATGGAAGCCACCATAGTTCGGATCATTACGGCCAACGACACGCTGAAGATTGTCTCAGCTTATGTCCGACCGAATGAGCCGATCCAGGGCGAGGATCTGGACGCCATTCTTGATACAGAAGAACCAACCGTCATAATTGGTGACCTAAATGCGAGATCGCCCAATTGGTTTGACAGAACTAGTAATAGAAACGGGAGATTCTTGTGTCAATATCTGAAAAACCAAATAAATACAGTTGTCACAGGTCCTATGGAGCCCACATGCTTCCATGGAGGGGACAGACTACCTACCTATTTGGACATTGCAATGTCCTCTTCACAACGTGGGACAACAACACGATATAATCTCACTCAATGAAGGAGACTCCAACCACAACCTAATCGTGCTAACTCTAGGCGCCGTAGAAACAAACTACGTGCAGCCATACAAGAAAAAGAGGACAAGCTGGCCCAACTTCAAACGTATCGTCTCTGAAACAATAGGAATAGTTCCTGACATCAACAACAAACGGGAACTAGAAGAGTATGTGTTGAAATTCGAAAGAACCATACAAAATGCGCTGGAAACCAGCACAAAAGAAGAAACCTCAACAACACCCAGAGGAAGGTTCAGAGACATCAGCAACGAATTAAAAACTCTCATAAGAGAGAAAAACAGGCAGCGAAGAAGGGCAAACAGGACTAGGAACATAGAAGATAAAAGAATTGCCAATGAACTAAATAGGGAGGTTAAAAAACAGCTGGAAATCCACAGAAATAACAGCTGGGACGACTTCATCCAACAGCTAGACCCTAATAAATCAGGTTTCTGGAAGCTTTCTAAAGTCTTGCGAAAGGATAAAAATCCAATGCCCACCTTACATGGGGAAAACGGCCTAGTTTATTCTGAACAAGACAAAGCGGAGGTCATGAAAGATACACTAGAAAGAGGATGCAGAAACAACTACCATCCCGATGAAGATCCAGACTTCGAAGACGAAGTAGAAAGAAGGAACAGACGTCTAAAGAGAAGTAGAGGCGACATAGCTCTCAGGCATACCACCCCCTAGGAAATCCAGCAGTTTATCAAAATGACCAACGCTAAGAAGGCTCCAGGTCCAGATAACATCAACAACAGGCCCTTAAAAAATCTGCCAGTGAAAGCAATCGTTCATCTAACGAACATAATCAATCATATCATAAGATTAAAATATTTTCCTGACAGGTGGAAGGAGGCCCATGTTATAATGATAGAGAAACCGGGTAAAGACGGAACTTTTCCACAGAACTACCGACCCATTAGCCTACTATCATCAGTAAGCAAAATTGCTGAGCGAGTCATCTTGGCAAGATTAAGAGAAGAATCTGAGGCAATGGATGCAATCCCTGAAGCGCAGTTCGGATTCAGGAGCAATCACTCCTGAGAACTGCAAATACTAAGATTGACAGAGTACATCACTAAGGGGTATAATGAAAGAAAATATACAGCAACCGCCTTCTTAGATGTCAGTAAAGTCTTTGACAGAGTATGGCACGACGGATTGCTGTATGAAATGAACGAAATGGGGTACAGTGAAGCGATGACATGTCTCCTCACCTCGTACCTAGCCAACAGAAGATTCAGAGTTCGAATAGGGTCCACCCTATCCGAAGTCGGAATCATGGAGGCTGGAGTGCCACAGGGAGCCGTGTTGTCGCCTTACCTGTACACCATATACACTTCAGATACCCCTGGTGGTGATCAACATACTATGCTCAGCCTTTACGCCGATGATACTGCTATAGCTGCTAGCAGCATAAATCCTGATCTGGCCACTAGATACTTGCAAACGGCACTAGACCATTTGCAATCTTGGTGTGTTACGTGGAAAATTGCCGTCAACCCGGACAAAACTCAGGCAGTTATGTACAAAAGACGGCACGGAATCCCCAACAGGGAACTATCTATCTTCGATACTCCGGTCGAATGGCAAGACGACGCTAAATATCTCGGAGTAACGCTAGATAAACGTCTCACCTTTACTAAACACATAAACAGAACAGTTCAAAAGGCAAAAATCCTTAAAAGTCAACTCTCCTCGCTTATAGGGAGGAAAAGTAATCTGAGGTTCAAAACGAAAATAAGAATGGCAAATGCCATCATTCTGCCAACCCTCACATACGCCTCAGCAGCGTGGGGGCATGCATGTGAAACAAACAGAAAGAAAATCCAAACTGTACAGAACTACATGATCAGAGAGGCTCTTAAAATTCCTAAATATGTGCCACTAAGGTACGTATATAGGGATTCGCAGCAAAAGAGCGTCCTGAACATGATGGTCGAACATGCGTATGAGCTTTTTGAAAACCTCAGAAACCATCCGAACCGTTCGCTAAGAGAGTTGACAAACTACGATCCTAATATAAGGACAGTACATAGACGGCCAAAACAACAGCTGGCTGGATACAGGGGAAACCCTAATTGAACGTAAAGAAAGATATTCACATGAGAAGCTCTAATCTATGGCTTAGCAGATTTGGCCCACAAAAACACAAAAACACAAAAAAAAAATCAAAAAACAAAAAAGAGCTTAGCTCATCAAAAAAACCCCTAAATCCCAACCCAATCCCCCAAATTTTTCTTTTATGTTTTTTTATTATTTCAGTTATATTTATTTCACTAACCAGTTAAAAACAAAACCAAAAAACCCAAAAACATATACACGGGATGTGTGAGAGCATTATACACTTGGGAATGCACATCCCACCCACCCATTAAAACCCCTACCCCTATTATTATTTCACCCAAAAACCCACTAACAAAAATCTGTATAGGCCAATAAAGTAAAATCAATAAACAGGACAAAATCCTAATAAGTAAAGCCACAAGGCTGAGGCCCCTCAGGCACGCCCCTAAGGAAAAAGACCCTTCAGGAATAGCCCTTCAGGACTAAGTTGCCACAGGCAACTCGCGAAAACTGAGCATCGAGGTCGTGTGCGACAAGCACGGGCTCGATGGCCAGGCCTATCGATCGCCCAGTCGGCAAGGAGACCAAAACTTGTTTTGCCAAATTGACGACTGTGTGACCGAGCACACAACAACCTAACAGGGGGCCGACAGTTTGCTGTCGACCCCCTGATCGGACACATATTTTTTTTAGGGTCACAGAGCCCAAAGTAAAGCCATAGTACACTCAGTAAAGTAAATAGGGAGAAAAACTACACTAAGCTACCCCTACAGATAGGTGGCCTAACCACAAGTCATGGAAAACGGAGGGTGTTTCTTTTCCCAAATCGCCCGACGTAACAGTTCAAGCCTCATCTGCGTATGTCAGACGTAGTGGAGGGGTGGTGGAAAAACCTGGGAGTCAGATAGGTACCGAGCCAAAATGACTTGCTCTTTTGGAACGAGACCGGTCTGATCTTCGGACATGGGGGTCCCACTGTCTAGCAGTGGTACACTCATGTTCCATAGGGGTTGGGATGAACTCATGTGTGTGTGTGTGTGTGTGTGTGAGTAAAAGGTCACATATTGGTATAATAGTTCTTACCTGGTCCTGGTAAAAACAAACTCGGAACAGCTGTTCTCGTAATACCGCTATGTCCAACATTGATGATTATATCTTCCTCTTTAAAATGACTAGCGAATACACGAAATGTTATAAATAGTTTCTGTTGCAGCATTATCTAATTAGGGCTCTTAACAGCATTCACCCATTTATCAAACATATCCATATAATTTCGTGGACTTGGAAAACGGTAACGCTTGCTAGTAGTATCCATGCAATCTGGAACACAACATCTTCTTCTTTGTTCATTTCTTCGTTTTTCCATTGGTATTCCATATAATGTGTTCGATGCCATAATAAATCGTCTAAAATTGTACCTTTTTGCACTACTTATATAAAAAATTTTAAATTAGAAAATAAATTATAAAAAATAAAACAAATATGGCGCCGTATTTGTCTAAACCAGAGATATTCAACTTTGACTTGATCACAGCACACTCCCTCCGCGCAGGAACGAGACTAGCAGCGCCACCAAACGAATGGGCGCCTAATCCGAACTTGATTTGACCTTGGCTATCCCTGTTACCAATCTACAGTCTGTCCCAAACCCTTCTTTCATTGCGTCACTAATTTTGACATAATCTAGTATTTTAAGAATGTCGAGAATTATTGCATGTCATTTTAGTAAAATTTGACAGTTGCAGGATCGTAATCCCTCTTTTTCTAATTGAAAATAATTTAATAATTTTAATATTAGTCTTTGTTCTTTCTCGATATATCTCGGCATATTTAAAATATTTTTATGACAATAAATACAAAATTAAATTTTCACTGTAAAATGTCTGATAATACTAACCTGGAATCTTATATACTAAAACGCTAAGCCCTTTTCTTGTCCACCACTTTTCTCAAAAACCATATTAGATAATTAAAATATTTTTTCGGAATATTATTAGTATTACGTATGAAATTGTCAAGATATACTTTTGGTACAAAAATTCACTTCCGGTTTTGAGATGACCGGAAGTTAAAATTTACTTTAAGTTTTAGACCCCACAATGTATATATGGATCGAAAGGTCTCGTCGAGACGAATCTAAATATGTACTTACGGTTGCGATACGACACCAGAAGTGACCCGAAACGCGCATAAAACGTCAAGATAGAGCAAATCTGACACCGGATTCGTGATCAGCATGCAAAATTAACTGCTAAATGATAACATTGTAACAAAAAACATTGTTTTCGACGAAATATTTCGTGATATTTAATACACTTTTTACTTGCATTATTATTGATGAATGTTATGTATATTCTTGCTTATATTGTTTGTATTGATCTCTTAATTTTTCTCGCAAAATAAAAATTTCATTTAAAAAACTCGATGTCGAGTTGTCCGCTAGTGACAATTATTTTATCAGTTGACGTTGTGAAAGTACTGTCAAGATCGAGACCTTCTGCGTCAAATTATATTTATGCGCATCATCGATTGGATATCTTTTTAGCGTATTCTAAACTCCAAACAATTATACACCCGTAAGTAGAATTAGCTTTACGATAAATAATTTTCTAGTTCTATGTATAATAATCACACACTCACGTTTTTTTCTGTCACTTCCAGCTTAATGTGTTAGAGAGAATTCGATCAACTATGACGCACTGAAAGAAGGGTTTGGGACGAACTATAGGTGTAATTTTATCTATGCCACCTAGCATTGAAACTTCCGTCACAGTTTAAACGAATATTGGCGCATCACCTAGTGATCGGGAGCGTAAATATATATACATGGCGCTAAATTCAAAAGTTTAGTAATATTGCCTAGGATTGTGAACTCATTTTAAAGTAAAGGAAAATCGATATAATCCTAAAATAACAAGAAAAATCCTTATCATATACGATAATAAATATTTTTCTTATACTTTTTGGGTTTTCTTGTTATGTTGAGACTATATTTATTTTCCATTACATTAAAATGTCAAAGTGATTAAAAAAATTAAAGAATAAAATATAGAATAAAACCTTTATTTATAAAAATATTACAAGAAATGTTATGTGTTACAAGAAATATTAATAATACCAAGTGTAGTATAATTTAGTTTTCTTAATGTTTTGACAACAACTGGTCAGTATTTAAATAATTGTTTTGTCATTCTTATGTCAAGTTTTATGTGAATAAAAGCCTAATTCTGCAAAAGGCATTTTACGACAATTTTAGTTGCATAAATTTACAACGGAGAAGTACTTTAGACAGGGACGGACTAAGGCCTAGGCAACCTAGGGCCGGTAAATTTTGGGGCCCGGAAATTAGGTTTTTAATTTTTATTTTGATTTACCAGAATAACGCGGTATTGATTAATTAAAAATCCACCAAAATAAATAAATACATCTTTGGAATCATCTTCTATTCGATTCGCTAAACAACGCTAATGACAAAAGGAACGAATAATTGACAATGACCACATCAACCTCTTAGCAATTTTTATAACAAGATCTAAAAATTACCGGACCCATTGACACTGGACTGGAAAAAACAAATGATAAATGAAGAAAAATATTGGAATGAAGTACGTAAACGCATGGTAGCGACAATTAAATTTATTTCTTTATATTCTTTAGAGTCTCGTGGTAAAAATTAAGTGTTTTTAGTAAAAATAATAGTAATTTTTTAGGTCTTTGGCATATTATGTATCTGAGTTTGATCCATTTCTGCAGGAAAACATGCAAAAATATGTAGACTGCGGCACCACTACCAAACTATTTGTCGTGTATAATATGTGATGAATTTATTTCTATTATATAGAAAGATTTACAACTCAAAATAGTAAGCAAAATAAAAGAAGCCAAATTTTAAGAGCAAACACCTAACTATTTAACCTATTTGTGATACCATGCGCTTTGCTCGTACCGATGCTTTAAAATCCTTAAAGGAAAATTATGAAGAAATTAAACATTATTTGTGCATTTTTCTTCAAACAAAGATGAAAACCCGCTAACAAGGTCCGAAGCTGCCGGTTTATATACAAACTTCTAATAATACGAATATGAATATGGTTCATTGATAGATGAAATCTGTTGGAGATGATATTGACCATTTATAAAAAGAATCCAAAAGAGTTAAAGGGACTGCATATACTAATGATAAAAAACGGCATAAAATATGAAAAATATTTTATCATGAAATTCCACAAAATAAAGTAAAATTTAGTGGCAAAAGCTCTACACGTTTAGAGCTTCTGTACGAGTCCTCTGATAATTCCTGGTAGGATGAAATACGTGTAAGCGAAGATACAGAGGCACTATGCGTGAAATCAAATCTACCTGTTTTCTTTTATTTCGGTTTACTTTTTATAAGTACAAGAAACCA
Organism: Diabrotica undecimpunctata; assembly: GCF_040954645.1. Lineage (NCBI taxonomy): Eukaryota > Metazoa > Arthropoda > Insecta > Coleoptera > Chrysomelidae > Diabrotica > Diabrotica undecimpunctata. Next base: position 54,100 of record NW_027312044.1, read on the forward strand.
ATTCGCCAAGGATTTTTGCTTAGATGAGGAGATATACCGTGGAATGCAACTGTTAGATTCTCCATATCTCTCTTACATCTTTTAGCATCGTCTGTTTTGCTGTTTTGCCTTACAATTTATAGAAGGCACAGATTAAAGCAAAAATCTTAATTTTGGTTTCGTCAATAAAAATTTTCGGATTTCTACTTTTGTGATTTTTGTTTATTTTATGTAATAGTTAATAAACTACCAAACTGACAAATAGGCCCGGAATTACAATTTTGCCTAGGGCCTTCTTTAGCCTCAGTGCGTTACTGATTTTAAACCAGATAAACTAGAGGCTGATTCAAACTGTCAAACTTCTACCAAAGAATTCAAACTTTGGTATATAACATTCAAGAATTTTTTGAAAAGCAATGAATCTAAAGATAAATCGCTAGAAGATAAAAATAAGTACATGCTTTAGTAGACATGCAGACATTATCTGGTAGGAAGGCAATTCAAACCAATCACAGATCAAATCACTATTTTGTTTATATAGAATGCCGGCATATATAAAATCTGACAGGAGAACTAGCTTTACTTCACAAGAATTTATTAATTATCTACACTCTAAAGGAATATGTTCAAGTAGAACAACACCACATAACCATGAAGGAAATGGTTAAGTCGAAAGATACAATGAGTTATATGGAAATTGGTGAATCTACCAGTGAAAACCAAAAATGTACACATCACATCACTAAATGGGAAACTCCTTTACCAGGTACTCTGCACTATATACGAAGTTTACTGTTGAATTGAATTGTTATATTATTGAATCACGATAATGATGAAAGTCCAAATAACACACTAGAGAATTCTACTACTGAATCAATACCAGATGAGACAAAAAATTTACCTGTTCAATAACCTGATGATAATTATGAACCAAGATTGGAAAATTCAGATTTTCAATCTAGCTGTAAATCAGCTGGAACTAAAAATAAACCAAGATAATTGCAATATTTTGTTCAAAAATAGGGACGGGTGAATGTAGTATAATTTAGTGTTCTAAATGTTGTGACAAAATCTTGTCAGTATTTAAATAATTTGTTTGTAATTCTAATATCTAATAAAAGCCTAATAAGCAACAAACATCGGCCAGACATTCTGAGTTCTTTGTAGCACTTACACCCTAATCTAATAACAAACTACCAGCGGTCAGTGAAAACTCTTACAGTTTGGCGTTCTACTCACAGAGAACACAAGAACTCTGCTAAGTTAAAAACAGAAAAATTAAATGATTTAGTTCTAGAATGAAGTTTATATACATATATTTTTATTCTTATTTATATATAATATACATATATAATTATATATAGATATTATATATAGATATTATATATATATATATATATATATATATATATATATATATATATATATATATATATATATATATACACAAAAAACTCAATTTATTAGGGCTGCAGTCAGAAGTTTGGCCTGGATGTTACAGAAACACTCTTTTGACTTTTTTGACTTTTGGTCTAGCTTTCGGAATTGTTTTATTTCTTTTTCAAAACACTGTAATAAGAGGAATGTGTAAATATTTACAATATATCACAATTCGTCAATGCAACTTACTAGTCGATGAGATTATTTATATAAAGCTTTGACACTCAACATTAATAACACACATATAAAATATAACATATAAAATAATGTAGAAAATACATTTTAAATAAACGAAGTTTTACTATCCTTAACAAAATTTTAAAATGTATTTTATCCATTATTTTATATGTTATATATTATATGTGTGTTATTAATGTTGAGTGTCAAAGCTTTATATAAATAATCTCAACGACTAGTAAGTTGGACTGACGAATTGTGATACGATTCTACGATGCTAACCTCAGAAGGATAACTGAATCAGTATTAGTAAGATATTAGTAATCAGTATCAGTATTAGTTAGACTGAAAAAACTAATTTGAGCGATTTTCATTTGTCAACGATAAAAGATGTAACTTTCAGATGCTGCAAATCGAAAGTCTGTAAGGCCCTACCAAAATATTGCTTATTGCAAAAAGAAAACCTAAGAATGAGGAATAATCGAATGATAGCGAAAAGAAAAAACGAGCAAAAAAAAAGAACAATGAACAGAATGCAAGCTTTGCTAAAACCTGATATAGTAACTATATTTGCTCAGTATAAACTCCAAACAACAGAGGATAATAATGTTTTTATGCCTGAAATGACAAACACAATTACAATCAACAGATTTTTTCACCAGTATGTGGGTCTGCGGGCTAATTGGTCTTTTCCAAAGCCATCTAATTGATTAAAAAAAAAAAGTTTATCTGCTCTATCGTGACATGGTACAAAATTTTTAGCAAAGGTTAATATTGTTCCGCATCACTCGGCCACGTGATGCGGAACGAAGAAAAATATCGAATTCTTCAACTTGTTATGCAGGGTAAAGTATTTGGCAGAAGAGGACCGGGACGCCGTCGTATCTCGTGGTTGAAAAATCTCCGACAATGGTTTGGGATGACCTCAGCGGAGCTGTTTCGCAGAGCAGTCAACAAAACCATGATAGCCTTGATGATCGCCAACATCCGGACCGGATAAGGCAATGAAGAAGAAGAAGAAGAATATTGTCAGCAAAACTTTGCAAACGAGCGATATTATTATTTCGGAAGTTGTCAAGATGCGTGATCAAGTCGGTACAGATTTAGCCAACAACCGCACTGACACTACGTTTAAGCAGATATTAATTGACTCAGTATTGACTTTATTTATTGAACATTGCTATTTAAAAATTAACTGAAAGATTTAAAATGTTGAGTGAACATAATTATGATTTTTCTTTCCTAAAAAATATATTGAGTTGGAGAAACTCGGAAGAAAACTTAAAAAAGCACAATGTTTAAATTTACAAAAACCAAAATGGGGCGTGGAAATGGATATGAAGACCTATTCCGTGAGTTAGAATTGTTACCAACATTTTTTATAAATAAATAAACAGCTCCTCTCGATATTTTAAGTTATATATATTCTAATAATTTGCTATAGGTTTTCCCAAATCTTACTACGTCTCTAACGATATATTTAACACTTCCAGTAACAGTAACCTTTTGCCAACTTCATCATCATCATGCAACCTCTTTTGTCTCTCCCATTTTTCGCCACTCTTCACGGTCCTGTGATTTTTATTGCCATTTCTTGGATATTCGTCTAATGTCGTCCATCCAGCGTGTTGGTCGTCGTCCTCTGCTGCACTTGTTTTCTCGTGGGCGCCAGTCAATTAGTTTTTTGGTCCATCTTGTGTCTTTCAGTCTAACTATGTGACCTGCCCAATTCCATTTCAGATTGGCTATACGTTCGACGACATCACTGATACCTGTTCTTTTCCTTAGGTATTGATTCCTTATTTTGTCTTTTTTTGTTCCGCCGAGAATTGATCTTTTCATGCGCCTTTGTGCCTTTGTGCTCTTAAAGATGTCTCTTAGTGAACCATATGCCGCCCAAGCAAGTGTTATTCGACGTTGAAATTCGCAGATCTGGTTGTCCTTGCCTATTCTGATTGCATGACCAAGGTATATGTACTTTTCTGTCAATTCTACCTTTTGATTTTGGATGATTAGGTGTTCGCTGGGAACTAAATTTGTCATAACTTTGGTCTTACTGATGTTCATTTTTAGACCTATTGTTGAAGATACGTTTTCTAATTCTTGTACCATTTGTTGTGCTTCACCCAGATCTTCGGTAGTAAGTACTATGTCGTCGTCAAAACGCAGATGATTGAGTATTTCTGCATCTATTTTTATTCCTCTATTTTCCCACTTTAGCATTTTAAAGGCGTAATCGAGGGCCGTTATAAATAATTTAGGTGAGAGAGTGTCGCCCTATCTCACACCTGGCTTGATATGAATTTCTCTGGTGATATCATGTAGTTTTTGCCAACTTAAAAGTTAGTAAAGTTTACTTTTATATACTTATAATGTTATAAAATTAATATATTTTTAAATACTGTAACCATCTATGTTTTTTTTAATATATAAATAAAGAAAGCGAACATAATAAGTTTAATTTTAGCGTACCTATAACCTATATAATCTTCGCTATGGGACACAAAGATGAGGCTTGTAACCCGGCGCCGTGTATGCTTAGCCAACCCTGATTGATAAACTAACTGATTCTTTTAGCATCAAACTGTGGCCATATCATGTAATATATCCAGACGCCCAAGCCAGCTATCCTTCCAAATGTATGTCTAGGTAGTTCTTTTTCCAATGTGCCTGCACACGTTGTTACGGATCAAATCAAAGCGAAAATAAAATAAAAGGCGCAAACGAATGCACATGGACGCTATCTTTAGATCGAAAAATTAGAAATGAAAATGCCAGCCTGCTTAAACAATGCCTACTTTAAGGTGCAATAGTGAACCTTTCGCAGAAATGATGGAATTATATTTCTCACTCAGAACACTTTAAAAAAAACCACAAGGGAACTAAATTCCTGTAGTTGGATGTATATCATGTATCACAAAAATTTGATAAACGATTCGATTATTCGATTCGATACGATTTGATTGTATTTTATTTTATTTTATTTTATAAAATATATAAAAATAAACTTATTTTAAATTTAAATTGTGGCGTATTCAGATCAAAAACAGTAAATTTTATTTTAGTTTATTTTATTTTATTTTTTTTATATTATTTTATTAAGGAACGCGCATGGCCTGCCTTTACTACTCCACGTAATGTGTGGTAGCGCGATGTGTTGTTACAGTCGTTAAAGTTATATTTTTTTCACATCTCTCTCTAGTCAGTTATAAATTTAATGAAGAAACCGTGGAAGTAGTTGATCTAAAGTGTTATGATTGTGCTGCTTCATTAGATAGGTAAGTACTTTTATAAACAGATATTTATCTTTAATACCTAAGAATTTCTGATCGGAGACAAACAACAGCTGATGTAAAGACCATGCTGGCTTTTGTAGTAAATATGAAGTAATAAACACTCTTTTATGAAAATTTATTTAGCTTGTTTTAATTCTGATAATAAATAAAGTAACCACTTTAAACGCAGTTTCTTATCGACTGGTAATCTAATAAATATTTTATTGGGGTTTTAATGGTTGTACTTATACACAATGGTACTAAACAATACTTATAGTACCTATTTACTTTTATTTTTCTTAGTAAACACACACACACACACACAATCCAATACTATAACTTCAAAAACTGTATCAACAACCAGTATAAACAAAATGGTTTATATTTTTATACAAGACAGGAGGTCTATCATTACGTAAACATACTTTATGATGTCACAAGTGGTCGTTTGAAATGATTTTTTTTTGTTTACATAAATACCTCGACAACTATGGCCATTGGTACAGGAACAATATTATTAGATATATAATAAAAAATGAAAACAAATAATAATTATATCACTTTAACTAATTACTATAAGGGTTAAATCTTGTGGTAGAGTTGAGTGATTTTTAGATACTGTATAGTTTTTGTGATCTCTGTAGGGTTGTTGAGCATTTCCTTAAGAGTAGGTTTTAAGTCCAGTGCTTTATACAGGTTGGTAAATTGCTTGCAGTCGGTGAGGATGAGGTTTTACAGTGAGGTAAATATTGCAATGGTGGCAAGTTAAACGAGTTCCAGAGGACATCAAGAAACCATGGGTAAGTTTGGTGTAGTTGATTCGGGGTCTTCTAATAATCGATGCTTCTCTTCTAGTTAGAAAGTCCAGGGTGAGATTACTAATGAACGGTTGGATTTCATGAAGACTTGCTTTGCTCTTTTACCGTAAGTTTCGCCAAGTATACTGTTACGTAAAAATATGAGTCATATTAAAAACCTGTAAACATCTTGTTTATTTACGTATCTGTTTTAGATTTTACGAGACACTTC
>NW_027312045.1:0-59999 GCF_040954645.1 Diabrotica undecimpunctata
CGCGCTATCTCAGAGTTTTCAATTACAACATTGGACTTTTGTAAACGTCCTGTACGGTTTTTTATTTAAATTATATAACTTTTCGACCGGTAGAATGCGGCAATATCGAGGCGTGGTAGTGAGAAGTCGCTCTATGAAAAACTGATTCCAGTGACCTTAAAATTTTTAATAGGAAGCTTACGCAAGGAAATGTTTATGTAATATTTATTATTTAAAATGCAGTCTTGATATTAAAAAAAGTGGAAAGCCATGAAAAAATTGTTATATAGCGTACTTCATATTTACTTAGGAAGTATTTCATTATTATCAATTTATCAGGATCTCCATCTCTTGTACAACCACCGTTGTTGACCGGTCTGGAGACTGGAGGTTCTTTTGTTTTGTGGTACATGTCCTCAGACTTTAGCCCTCTTTGCAATTAGAATTCTTCTTCTTCCTCTTATGCTTGTAGATATTTTACAGTTTAAAGTTATATCTTTCGCATATTTTGGGTAGTACCTTACTTTTAAAAATCAATAGAGTGGATTTGTCTGTTTCGCGGTCCATGCTTTTGATCGATATGTGAGAACGGGGACTACCTCTACAGTCGTATATGAGTTTTTTTTAAACAGGAGTTTGTTGACTAAGTATTTTGTTAGCCTATGATAGCACACCTATTTGCACTTGTTTTATTTTGGGGTTATTAACGAATAGATCAATAATATCCGCTACGCCGATGACACTGTGTTACTAGCAACCAGCCTAAACGATCTGCAGGCCTTACTAGACCGAGTGCGAACTGTGAGCGTAACATACGGACTGAACCTTAATATTAAGAAAACTAAACTCATGGTTGTCAGCGTACAAATTTAGATCCCGGGGCACTAATGGCAGGTAGCGAAGAGATCCAGAGAGTCGCTTATCCACAGATTCACTTAACTCGGAACTACCCTCAACGTACAATGGGACTACGCTCAAGAGATTAGATCCAGAATTGAAATGGCACGGTCTACATTTATTAAGTTGAGATCCTTGCTGTACTGCAGTGATCTCAGTTTGGGAACCAAGATGCAGATAGTGAGGTGCTACGTTCTTCCAGTGTTACTATATGGAGTTGAAGCCTGGACACTGACGCAAGCCACTGAAAAACGAATCGAAGCCTTCGAGACGTGGATATACAGAAGGATACTAAAAATATCTTATGTGGACCATGTCACCAACGTTGAGGTCCTACAGCGCATGACAAAAGAAAAAGAAGTGCTTAATTTAATTAAACAACGTAAGCTTGAGTACCTCGGCCACGTGATGCGGAACGAAGAAAAATATCGAATTCTTCAACTCGTTATGCAGGGTAAAGTATTTGACAGAAGAGGACCGGGACGCCGTCGTATCTCGTGGTTGAAAAATCTCCGACAATGGTTTGGGATGACCTCGGCGGAGCTGTTTCGCAGAGCAGTCAACAAGACCATGATAGCCTTGATGATCGCCAACATCCGGACCGGATAAGGCACTGAAGAAAGAAGAAGCTTTGGCCATTGACAATTAGATCCGCATCAAAATTTCCAGCTCTCGTGTTTGTGTTACTCGGCATGAATTTCGTTTTATTTAGATTTATAAATGTATTCCCATTCGTTCTGCTACTATCTCGGTTAGGATTGCCTTGGTTTTCGCCCTAGTTCTTGCTATAATGTTCAGTATATGCTAGAATTGGACTGATCTATTAATAATTATAGTTCCCTGCTATCAAAACTACCGTCTGATAGGACTTTTTCTAAGGCTATCAGAGTGGGGCCATACCTCTTTTGATATGCAGACGGGGTGATGACGGTTAGGTGGCTAATTTCATCATGTAACCAAACCCCCGAAAACTGGTCTTATCCTACTGGTCTGTTCCTCTTGTAGGTAAGAAACCGGTACTTGCACTCGAAGTAAATATGTTATCAGTCACTTATGCTAAAACCTCATAAAATGACTATGAATATGAATGCTACCTTAATAGCCTTAGTAATAAAATTGCTGCATGGTCTGAAGGAATTGAGGCTCAGTGTATAGCGCCGTTTTATTGGCGGCGGTTGTACTTAGGGGTTCAGCTGATCACAACGTCTGCGACAATTACCCGATCACCCTGCTGCGTGACAAGGTCAGGAATCTTGAGAGTACCGTCCTGACATCTATGCGCGGCTCTGTCTCGCATATCAACCCTTTCTTTCCAGCTGCTTTTCGAAGGTATGTAACGAGCTGATTATTTATGTCTCTTTATTCGGTGCCAGTGGGCTGCGGGGCACTTTTGAAGAACGTGACTTAGGCTCTCAAATTGATAAATAATTAACGGAGGTATTTGCAAAAAAGCAGTTTTTTTGCACTAATTTATGAATTTTATTAATTTTTTTTATTAACAAAATAAAATGTTATTAATACATTTGAACATCGAGGAATTACCGTCTTTTAAATTTGTGCGAAATTTTCCCCCGATCGGTCAAATAGTTTAAAAGTGCATATTGAAAACTTCTGTTAGTATCTCGAATAGTTTGTTGGTTCCATTTTTTATTAACTCTGCATACATATATCTCCTTTGGACCCGGAGCACGTCCATTTTTCAACATTGATAAGGCTTTTTTAGTTTCTTCGATGTTAATTATTGGTGGCTCTCTTTGAATCAGGACTTCATGTTGTTCTATGTTTTTGTATTCCGGTCTTTCTTCTGCTAACTGTGTTTTATAGTGTTTTTCCCATTTTTCGGGCGTTTGAGTGTATGGCTATTTGTTCTGTTTTGTTGGATCTGATGTTTTTTATAAACCTCCAGGATTCTCTTCTCGGGTTATTACCATAGGCCTTTTCTAAATTAACAAATATCAAAATGTCCTTTCGTACGATTATAAATTTTTTTGGTATCTGTTCGGTATCTTTAAAAAAGTTTTCTATAGAAGATAAATTTCGTGAACATCCACTTTAATCTTCTGCTATTCTTTGACTGGTGTTGGATCATCGAACATTAATCGGAACTATTTTTAAATATTGATACCGGTTATATTTTAAACGAATCTATTTTTGTTACATCTACTGGTCTAAATCACCTATTAGATAACCTAACCAACGGAAGAGATACTCATACCATTTTTGACATACTTCCTGATTCACAATTCTGCTACACACCTTTCTTCAAACTGGGAAATTATTAGTTGATTATATAGATGTAAACGAACAAGGAATTATAATCAAACTACTTAGATTTCTATTCTCACAACAAACCAGATTAGTGTAATCAGGAAATATTAGAAATGCAACTAATTTTTGCAGTTATCGACTGCTCGCTCCAAAGCACACGGATTTTTATGTGCTGATGTTTATCTTGGAAACAATAAATATGTTAACGAATTTACTATGTTTTCAGTTATTTACCGTATTATTTATATGGTAAAGTAAATTAATATAAGTTCGTATGTATGATCGGTGTTGACGGTATGAACGTTTTTGTAGCCTGGTAGCTTAATCGGTAGAAAGTTTGACCATCGATCGGTCGAGCGCGGCTTTGATCAGCGGAATACTTTAAATACATATTTCCAAGTGAACACATGAATAAAATGAGTATATAAGTAGTAATAATAAACCATGGATAATGTCTCTCCTACTTTAGCGATATTTTTGGATCAAGCTAAGGCATTTGACACTGTTAGTCATCAGCAGTTGTTAGCTGCTTTGGATGATCTTGGAATAAGAGGCACACCGTTCTTACTATTTCAAAGTTATTTAAAAAATAGATCGCAAATTGTCAAAATTAATAACAAAGTAAGTGCTGAAAAAATCATTGAGTATGATGTGCCTCAAGGTACTGTTTTAGGTCTTTTATTGTTTTTAATATATATTTTTAACATACAGAATGCTACTATACGTATTCTCCACATTGCTCTGTGGCTTGGAAACAATAAAACAATTTAAAATTAAAAATTAGTTTCTTTACAAAATAAGCAAGACTCATATAGCGAGAAAGAAGAATATATATATATATATATATATATATATATATATATATATATATATATATTAGGTTGATTATGTAGCGGAAGCTACAGGACAGGAGAAACCCTGGATCAAGAGTAATATTAGAAACAGCTGATATTTGAAAGGACCTATAGAAGAAAACTAAAAAAGTTTCATTAAAATATTATTAGCATTAAAAGGACAAAAAATGAAGAATATGTCTGGTTTTTTTACGAAATACCGTATATTTTTCATTTATTTGTAAATCGGTAATGATGCAGAACTGATTTTATTTATACAATTAACGCTTTTTAGAAACCATACTTACTAATATAATTTCCGGTATTATTTTGAGGCCCGGAGAAAGTTTGATTATATGTTTCAATTTGTGCCTATTTGGGAAGCCAATTTGTCACCGATGGAAACTATACCATTTTCTCTGCCTCCTTACTTTAATTAGCAAACTCAAGACTCATTTCTATCTTTCATAGATGGATAAGTGTGAAGATTTTGTATGCATTGTGAATATGTGACCACATAACTGTTTCACCTACTTAAAATACAATGTTCACATAGACAGCGGCGCAGGCAAGTAACTTTAGAATTTCAATGTTTGTATAATGTATGCAAAATATAATCGAAAAGAATAAATTGATTGGCAAACATTAAGAGCCAGACCAAATTTTTTCAAATAAATACTGAAATATTCAAAATACAAAAGTGTTTGAATAAAAATGACGAGTAATTAATAAAGATTAATGATAAGACTTATCTGAATTGACTTATATTCTGCTTGAAAAGTAAGCAAGCAATTTAAGTAAACTTAGCCTGTGAGACATGTTCACCCCTAAGAATTACGTTTGGTGTAACATTTAACTCGAGTTAAAAACAGGAGTCACTTCACCGCACTCCAATGCTCCAGGCCATCCCTTTCCCCCCTATAGCACTCTGATGCGCGCTAGGGGCACAACTATCAGCCAAATGATTTCATGTGGAAGTCCTGGGTAAAAGAACTCCAACACGATATCCTAATCCGAGTCTAAAACGATAATAGAACAATTTTTGAAAGACAAACAGAGATATGTGGTCCAAATATCACTTCCCTTGTACCAAATATCACCTCCCATCAGTTCTCCAAATGCAAACGCAACCATTTGACTTTTTGGCTAGTTGCAACACAATCTGGTGGCTTCACCTTTATTTAAACTTAAATTTCGTTCATAAATAAAAGAAAGTTTCAAGGCATTTTCTCATAAAACTAAGATAATTATTTGAAGAGCCAATAATGGGTAATCCTCTAAGCCCATTGCTATCAGATATTTTTATGGATTGTCTAGAAACAAATATTTCAAAACATCCAACATTCAAACAGTTTTTATATTGGTGGAGATACGTAGACGATGTACTGGTATGTTTTACAGGAACTAACTCACGGGACTCGCGGAACTCACTTGACCAATTTTTATCGTATATTAATTCACTCCATAGTCATATTGAATTTATAATAGAAACAGAACAAAATCAATCCATATTTTTTTTAAGATTTAAAAATTATCAGACTTAAAAACAAACATGAGTTCTCCTTATTTCATAAACCTACCCATACTGACACGACTATACACAATTCATTATCCCATCCTACATAACATAGATTGGTAGCCTACCATAGCATAACATAGATTAATAGAAATTCCGATGTCAAAAAACAACTTTGAGATAGAATTAAATACCATTAAGCAAATAACAGTAAACAATGGGTACAACCAACAAAAAATAAATAACATTTTAAATTAAAAGCTACACAAGAAAGCCCTGAAATTAGTATTTCCATCACCAGAGAAAAAACCCAGTACCTTCTACTCGATTACATATACAGGCAAGATATCAACAAAAATAGACAAACACATAAAAAAGAAAGGAATAACGATGATTCCTCGTTTTTTACCTTGTTTAGGCTCTGTTGCCGCTTCAAGGGTGAGCTTTTTATTTATTGGATAAACGTGAATCTGCATATTGCCGCTCTCCGGGACTAAGTGGAAGTTGTAAAGATAAAGTGGACGCCGGTTGGACCAAGCCCGACACTAAGTACAAGTTCTATTGGGAAAAACGGTCCTTTTCAGATTGTTGGTCTTTTTGTTTTGTTCGGTTTAAACGCGCGGAGGATAGCTGCGACTGTGTCCTCATCTAGGATCAGGTATCGTTGTGCAATGAGATTGGGAAACACCGGAAAAACATTTTTGTGAAAATGCCGGGTGGCCTCCATTACAGTTGGAACATTTGGGAACACCTATCGTGGGGCATGCAGTAGACCTGTGTTGTTGTTCACAAAATGGACAGATAGTTGATTTTTCGGGGCATTCGATACTGAGGTGTCTGCTTTTGCTACATTTCGAACAGTAGTTTAGTCGAACCGGAACGGAATTGCTTGATCTTGGAATCTCGCATTTCAATCGTTCTCCCTCGATCTTAACCTTCGGAGTACCAAGACTGGGTCAAGTGTGACCCGAAATTCACTTATTTCTTAATATTTCCTGAAATAATTTTTTTACAAATCCTATTGATCGTAAGTGCTCCTTATCTGTTTCAATCTATTTTTTCGTGTATCATTCGTGAACATGCAAATTATAGTTTTTCCTCTACGTAAAATCTATGATGCCGGGTCAGTCCTGACCCGTTCTTGGGATTTCGAAGGATTTTTCAATATGTTTGTAGGTACACGTAAAACGCAGCCGTCTCTGTTTACCAGTGAACGTATTCAAGGCCAAATGATTATGTTTGTAGAAATATTAGTCGATAGAAATTAACCTTGGGAGTAAATGTAGTGTCTAATAGGCATATTCTACAAGAAAGTCCGAGACGAGAGGTCCAACTTTGGTGTAAAGCGGTATTTCACGTTTGTTTATAAATTTAAATCAAGCATCGATCTTGAAGTGTGCAGTATTATATCAAAATGTGGAAAAAGAATAAACCTTTGGGTGAAGCTGAGTTGTATGCCTTACTCCTATCAGATAGTGAAGAAGATGGCCTTGCAGAGCTTGATGAAAGCAATAGTGAAGCGAGTGATAATGACGGTTGTGAGCCAGAAGCACATGAAGGTAATTTATCAATTACTGAACTCGAGAACGAGGAAGTTTTAGCGACAACTTCTGAAAATATAGATAGTGAAAGATCTAACGTATCTGATGTTTTGTGCGAAGGACGAACATGGCGTTATTTAGCACCAAAAAAGGGTAAGACATTGGCATGTAATTTATTACAGAAAAACGTAGGTCTAACTAAGAAAAGTCAAAATATTGAGACATGCATGGATGCCTTTAATTTATTTTTTTCTGATAGTATTATGTCAATGATTCTCGAGTATACCAATAAGAGAACTATTGAGTTCATAGCTGCGTATAACAGTAAGAACGAGGAAAACATGAAGGATTGGATTGAAGTTGATCTAGTCGAACTGCGTGCTTTCTTTGGTATACTTATATTATGTGGAAGGTTCAGAGAGTCCCATGAGAAAGTGCAGAATTTATGGTCCAATACAAATAATGCATTTACGCGTCCTATTTATAAAGCATCTCTAAGCCGGAATAGATTTTTAAGTATTTTGAAGTATATTCGCTTTGATAATTTGGATACGAGAGCAGAAAGAAGAGAACGAGATAAATTAGCTCCTATTCGAGAAATCGCTGATCTATTTGCCCAAAATTGTAGGGAATCATATGAACCATCTGCTTTTGGTACTATCGACGAGCAGCTTATTGATTTTAGGGGACGTTGTCCATTTCGGATTTATATACCAAGTAAACCGAAGAAATATGGTATAAAGGCTTGGACCCTATGTGACGCTGAAAATTTTTATTGCTGTAACTTTGAGATATATACTGGAAAGATTGGTGATCAATGTGAACGTAACCAAGGCCCAAGAGTTGTCAAAACACTTGCAGAACATTGGTATAGGTCTGGTCGAAATATTACAACTGATAATTTTTTTACCGACATTGCTTTATCTGAAGAACTCTTATCCAAAAATTTAACTCTTTTGGGTACTATCAGAAAAAATAGGAAGAGTTTACCCAAATCATTGCTTGAAATGACAGATCGCTCACTGTATTCTTCAAAATTTTTGTTCACTAAAAACATTACCTTAGTTTCATATGTAACCAAGCCTAACAAGTTTGTTGTATTGTTATCGACCTTACACAATGAACATGAAATTTCTGATGAAAACCAAAAGTTTAAACCAAGGATTATTTTGGATTACAACAAAACCAAAAGTGGAGTCGATATTTTAGATAAATTGATTCGAGAGTACACATGTAAAAGAGCAACAAGAAGATGGCCCTTACGTATATTTTTCAACTTTTTGGATATTGCGTGCTACAATGCTTTCGTTCTATGGAATACGAAAAATCCTGAATGGAATAACCAAGTAAATATAAAACATCGCAGAAAACTATTTCTGGAGGAGCTTGGAAAACAATTAACCTCACCCAATATAAAACGAAGAGCGGAAGCAATACAAGAAGAACCCACCGGATACCATAAATCCGTAATCGCTGCAATAGAGACCACCGGTGTTAGTGTAAAAAAGCAAATAGAAGTGCCGCAATCTGCAACAAAACGAGGTCGTTGTTATTCTTGTAGGGGTAGTGACAATAAATATTCAAAACGGTGTGACATGTGTAAAAGATTTATTTGTAATACTCATTCAAAACGCGAAGAAGTACATATTGTCAAAATTAAATGCAACTACTGCCAAAAAGACCAGGATGGTGAACCATCTTAAAAATTTAAATACAAAAATTTAGTATTATAATTATTTTGTTTCTTTGTTTTTTGTTAAATTAAAGATACTGTATAACAATACTGACTATTTAAAACATCCTTATAAATAAAATGAGAATGGGTCACGCTTGACCCATCATGGTAATCTAAGTAAGTCAAATAATCTTGGTACTCCGAAGGTTAATACCGTTCGAGAGAAAGGAATATCAGAATAATGTTTAGAATAAATAACAACTTAAAAACAAACTTAAATGTGGCGACTGACCAAAAACGTACATCGGTCAAACTGGTAGAACTTTTAACAAACGTATATCAGAACATAAAAGGGCTTTCAATAATAGGAAAACAGATTCCACGTACTCATTTCACCTTCTAGTCCACAATCATTCTTTTACTGACGAATTTCAAATTCTTCACATCCCAAATTATCTGTATTAGAATCTATAGAAATTAAAAAATACAGACATAATTCTGAATGACCAACTTAAAAGTTGGTCTCCCCTCCTCAATTTATTCAGTTTAAGATTATAAAGTGTAAACACATACCAAAAATAGATTACTTGAGAAAGGCACTCTACCGAAATAGCTGTAGTAATAAGATATTATAATAAATTTTGTAAAAGTTTTGAAATTAAACATTTTCAGTGTTTTATTGTTATATGTTAATAACTTATTGTTGTTTATGGAATTATTTTATTTATTAATTTTTTTTTATTATCAATCGTGTATTTTGTACCACCCATCCATCATAAGAGTAGTGGACCCGAAGAAACATACACGATACAGTCATGTCTCAGTCGAAAGGAATGTTGATTTTAAACATGCAGTGTACGGACTTCTTGGATTTGAAAGTAACATTCTTCTGTGCGAATTTTTACATCGCGTTAATACCTCGCGTTATTCTCGTACTTTTATAGGATTCTAATGCACTGCAGTAGAATTTTAATACATTAACTTCCTAGCGTTTGATAGTATAACGGTTTCGACAATTGGCAATTAAACTAAAATGATAAAAAAGGATATATATGACTGTTAAAAGTTAACAAGATCCTATTATTACCGTTATTATTTATTGATTTGTAATTAAAACATTTAATACGGGTAGCTGTAGGTGGATATTAATGACATTTTCTTATTAGGATATCAAAACTGCTTTTATAATATTTTCTATACTTGAACATGTTGATATACAGTTATACACTAAAATATAAATTTATTTGTCGTTACTAATTTTGATTTCTTAATGTTCTAAAAACTCATTGCTTCGTGGCTCATTTTTTACATTTACTTTTCATAATTACACTGACTTTACTTTACTTTACATTTACTCGACCTATTTGAACTATTCTTATTCTATTCTTATTCTCCTTCTTGAAAGTTGGTGACTGCGTATCATCTTCTTCTCTGATATGTAGATGACCAATTAGTTAACAATGTTTCCCCTGGCGTCTAAGGGCTTCTGTGCACTATGCAGCTACGACAGCCTCCTATATGAGCAGCCAGTTATACCAGCCAATTGACAGCCAATTGTGTCCGTTCTTTAATATGAAGCGAATATAAATATAAAGAGACATGGACAGAATAAAAAAAGGCTGTATTCATCAGAAGATATATCCCAAAATGGCTTTCAGCTTCCCTAATTAATTTTTCGGTGTCAAAAGTCATTTTAAAAACGTTGGGGATAGGTCCGGTTGACACAAGTGCAGTTGAAGGCAGTCATATTACACGGGCTGCCGGTGTAACAGGCACGTAAATAGTACAGTAAATAGTTGTAGCTTCTTTCTTTATAGAATTGTGTGTGTGTGTGTGTGTGCTGTCGATTTCCTTTGACTGTAGACTTATCCATTAGCCGCTTTTTAGAGTTAATTTGGTATTTGATCTAAATATTTCCACAGACGCTGTGTGAGTTTCTGGTGTCAGGCCCTAGTGAATTCTGCGGTATCATCTGCACAGAGTGCCATCCTAGTTTAAACAAAATACAGGATGACATTTTTCATAAAAATAACTTATCCGAATTTTTAACTATTGCAAACTGGTCAAGTAATAGATACAGTTTATTTCTTACATAATTTAGAATTCACTAAAACTAAAACTGTTTTTTTTTTACCAAAAGGCTAGAGATGCACGCGGAGCGTCCCGTCCTGCACGTTGTTCCGCATTTTGTTTCGCTGAATGAGACGGAACACGGAAAAGTACAGCGATTTTTTGCGGGACGCAACTGGCGCTTTGTTTCGCGGGACGTTCCGCATGTCCCACAAAACTGTACTTTTTTTTTATTATCGGAATGATTTGGCAAATAAACTTCTACAGATTTGCAACGTAAAAATATTTATAGAAATTAAAAGTTTTTTTATTTATGTTATGTAAAAACGCCTATTTAAAGCAACAGATAGAAAAGTGCGGGATACAGGACGAGACAAGAGCCTGTCCGCGTCCCGCTGTCCCGCGTGAAATCCTAAAAACGGCTTTTGATTACAAGACGAATCTCCAAGTTGAGGGCTGGCTCTCAATAGATCACAGTGTGGAATCTGCTCTAACAAGTACAACACTCTGCAGGTACGTAAGTCGTCTACAGATAATTCTGAGTTCCAACCTCGAAAAGATTATAATACCCATGTTCGTCCATCTAAAGATCTGGTCTACTGAAAAGAATCGATTCCATAGTAAACCGATAATCTCAACGAAATTAAGGGCTCGTTCGACAATTGAAGTGAACTACGATTGTCTAGTAAAGTCACATTGTTTTGGGCCTTTCGACTCTCGGAACTCCAAGAGATGTAGTTACCACCTTTTTTCTCAAGTAAATGCGTCAATCAAACGTATGAACTTGCGATTCCTCCCGTACTGAGCAGGATTACTGTCGCAACAGCGAGTAATCAGTACGGTAAAACTAATCTCACATTCCCTGTCTGTGTGTGAACGTGAACAATCCAACGCTTGGCGAATTCTGCTTCGCAATGATATAAAGAGTCGACATCGAAGGATCAACAAAGCTACAAAATAATACACTAGATGTAAAAACCAAAACACAAGAGGCATACTATAATTACAAGACAATTTGAAACAAAACGCATGCACTTGTAAGAAAAATAAAAAATGATCACTGGGGAAAGCTTTTCGAAAGAAATGGAATATGATTTTTACGGTCTGCGAAAGGAAATATGGCGCTTCATAAGAGGTCAAAGAACGGAGGTAAAGGAACTAATAAAACCAAAACACATAGAAAAGGATACGTGGATTTACTACCTAAAAAAAATCTATGCAGAGGAAGAACAAACGACGCTACAACCGGAAACACCAGAAATTACCACAAATGAAGAACTTAGTATGAACGTACAGGAAGTTCGGAAAATACTTGAAAACCTGAATAACAGAAAAGCAGCAAGTAAAGACGGGACTAACAAACGAATTACTGAAATATTGTGGAGCATCAATGAACAATTAACAACATTATTTAATAAAATTATAAAATACCGGAAGAATGGAGAACGAGCAAACCAATTCTACTATTCAAAAAAGGAGATAAAAAACAGCCAGAAAACTACAGAGGTATAACCTTGTTAAATACAGTATACTTCCTCTATAACGAACACGGTTATTACGAGTTTTTGCTTATAACGAGGTACATTAGATGCAACGTGAAATTTCTATTGAACTAAAACCCTCTATAGCGAGGTAAATTTGCTTATAACGAGATAAAATAAGATTGAAAAACGTGTTTTTTTACGTTTTGGCCCGACCGTAGCTATAAATAAATACCCGTTTTAACTGCCGTCCGCAATAAACTTCTTACAATTTATGATTCTTAGTCGGAAATTTAGAATTTATGATTCACAAGTTTCATTGTAGGGGGTTGACCATTCACACCTAATAATATAGGTCCTAATAGACAAGATGTGGAAAGTGTTTTAAAGGTCGTCAGAAACTTTATCCAAAGAAAAAACGCAAATGAAGAAGTATAAAACTGTTTCATCTTTAGAAAATATGATAAATAGAATACTGGATAATTTAAAGCAGTCAAAAATGACAGACTTCTTTTAATTGCAGACGCAGTAGTTTATGTTATTCTTGAAAATACGCTTTATACAGATTTACAGAATACAGATTTTTTGTTTTAACGTATATCATTGACAATAAAAGTAAACAACTTTTTTTCAAAAACGCCGTTCAAACAATATTTATTAGCATCTTATATTGCTCCGAATGGCTTCACTATAGAAAGTTAATGTTTTAGAAAACTACATATTCATATGTATGCACAGTATTATTGTTGTTGGATATAACGAGATCCGCTTATAACGAGGTAATTAGTCTGCCATTTCAGTTCTCGTTATAGAGGGAGTCTACTGTACTACGCTAAAACTTACAACTAAAATTTTACAAGTGCTAATAAATCAGGGGATAAGTTTAGCAGATGAACAACAGGGTTTTCGTAGTGGAAGATCGTGTACAGATGCAATATTCGCTATAAAGCAAGTTACTAAGAAATCATTAGGGTATAATAGACCAGCATTTCTGTGTTCGATTGACCTAAAGAAAGCGTTTGACAGAGTAAGACTCAAAGATGTAATCCATCTTCTGTATAATAGAGAAGTTCCCCTAAATATTATAAAAACTATCGAAAACATCTACCAAAACAATAAAATGGAAATTAGAATAGATGGAAAACTTACAGAACCTATAGAAATAGGCAGCGGAATAAGACAAGAGGATTCATTGAGCCCCATACTCTTCAATTTGATCGTGGATGAAATCATCAAAAGCGTTAACAAAGGAAGAGGATACAGAATGGAACACAAAGAAATAAAAATACTCTGTTACGCAGACGATACAATATTGATAGCCCAAGATGAAGATGTCTGCAAAGACTTATCCATAGATTAAACATAAGAGCAAAAGAATTTAGAAAAACTAAAACAATAGTAGTCAGTAAAGAACCAATCAGATGTAAAATAGAAATTGATGGCATCAGAATCGAACAAGTAATGGAAATAAAATACCTGGGAATTACACCAGCTAGCTATGGAGACCTGGACAAAGAAGTAAGAGATCAAGTACAAAAAGCAAATAGACTGGCAAAATGCCTTAATAAACACTATATGGTGAATCAGACACATTAACACTGAGATGAGGTCAAGAATTTATAAAGCCAGTGTAAGACCAATAATGACATATGTCTCAGAAACAAGACCCGACACAGCCAAAACGAAAAGGCTACTGGAAACGGCAGAGATGAGAGTACTAAGAAAAATTACAGGAAATACGCTGAGAGGTCGAAAGAGAAGTAAAGACAAATATAACGTACAGTGTGTAAATGAATGGACACAAAATAGAAAAAAAAAATGGAATAATCACATAAGCAGAATGGAGGAGACCCGTGTCGTCAAAATAGCAAGAGATAAGTCACCAATCGGCAGAAGAAGTATTGGACTACCGCGCAAAAGATGGAGTGACAACCTTCCATAGAGGTATTAATCCGCCAATGAACGCAAGCAGAATTACTTATAAAGAGGAAGAAAAAGAAGAATGTGAAAACATACCATTTTACACAATTTAGGATTTCTCCTAATCATTCAATACACTTTTGTATCGAATATTTCGTTCTTGCTTTTATTTTTAACGTGGACTTTCCAGCTTGAGTATAGAAAAGTAGACGTGAGTATGTATCATTTATTCTAATGACATGTGTTAAATAAAAGAAAGCAGTTCAGAAATAGAAAACAAAAGAACGTAAATGTACATTTGAAAGTCTTTTTCAAGTTTAAAACAGTTACAAATTTTTATTTCAAAACTTAAGTCGAGATTTTAAAAATATTGAACAGAACTAATAAAAGACTAAAAAAAAGAACATCGGATACATTTAAAAAAATTAGCTACTTAGTCCCAAATTGGACAAATGCCAAAATGCACTCAACGATAAGCAATAATATATTTTTTAAATTTATTTGAATAAAAGAATGAGTTTAAGAATGATTGACTAGTAGTGATGTTGCTTTTCCTGGCTCTCTTTCTTAACTTACAATATATTCCCATGAATAGTGACATAATATCATCGAAACCGTACTGACAATATTATTAGACTATTATTATTTGTTATTACAGAGACATAAAAAACTTTTTCTACGTACTTATTATTTGAAATGAAAGTAGTTATTATTTGATGTAAAGCGACTAAAGGAGGAAAATGCAGTGAATTTATTTCCACGATTATTTGTAACTAATTAGTAATTACGAATGGTTATACCGTCGGAATGAAAATTTAATTACTTTCTTCAGCAATGTATGGCTTCTACTTCGACTACTGTATTATTTTAATAGAGTAGTAATAGTAGAAGGCATCTACACTCTAAAACAAAAATAGTGATCAAGTAAAAATCGTATCGACTACGAAATACCTCACAGATGTGAATAGCCATTTATAAAATATAATTTTGGACGAAATGGACGAAGAAACTAAATAGAAAAATACAAAAAAGAAACGACTGTACTCGAAACATCGTCGTAGTTTAAATGGAATTAAAAGTGCTGGAATCTTGGTGGTGTTAAAAATATAGATGGAAAAAGTATCAAAAGACAGAGGATATTTGAGAGTAAATATGTAAAAAAACCAAATAATGAGTTCGAGGAACAAGATCAGAATCTATATGCCTCCAACCTTGCGGTCCCGCGCCGATCTTCAGGTTCTCACGTCTAGAAAAGTCTCATTCCCACTACATGCATAGCGTCCTTTAATTCAACTGTGCGTATGTTTCCCCTAGATCTTGCCTGTGTTAGTTTTTTCTTTTGAATATTTATTTCTAGTCCGGTCTCTTCTGCCGCTGTTTTTAATTGGAATATATTTCTGCCGCCTCTTCTGTTCAACGATACATGATGTTAATGTCATCGGCATAGGCGGCAATCTGTATTGATTTATTTGTTAAGAGATTCATTAATCAGCCAATCGCGTCCACTGCTGGACATAGGCCTCCCTCAGTTATTTTCAGTGTTCTCTACACTGGGCCGCTTGTAGCCAGTTTCCCGCTACTCGTTTTATATCATTGGTCCATCTAGTCGGTGGTCATCCTCGGCTTCTTTTATAGTTTCTGGGCCTCCATTCCATAATACGTCTTGTCCACCGTCCATATTGTGTTCTGGCTAAGTGCCCTGCCCAGTGCCACTTAAGCGTCGTGGTTCTTTCGATGACGTCTTGAACTCCTGATCTTTGCCTGATTTGTTGGTTTGTTATGTGGTCTTGAAAGCTCACGTACAGCATTGCACGTTCCATGGCTCGTTGTGTAACTCGTGAGTTTATTCGCAGATTTTTGCGTGAGTGTTAAAGTCTCTGCTCCATAAGTTTGTACATCCAAAACACATTGGTTATAAACCTTTCGCTTGAGACACATGGGAATTGAACTTTTTAGAATATGGCTTAATTTGCCAAATGCTGCCCATGTTACGCCTATTCGCCTCTGTATTTCATGTGTTTGTCTTTGCTTATTTTGATCTCGTGTCCCAGATATGTATTTGTAAGTGTCTGTTTGTCGTATGGTATTATTGTCTGTAGTTATATTTCCACTCATTATGAGATTTGTCTCATAATGAGTGGAAATATAACTATATCTTGTCTCAAGTTTAGTTTTCTCAAAGTTCCTTAATCCTGCTCTTTCAGACAGACTTTTAAGCGAATATATCATATAAACTGTATCCTGTAAGTTATCTGCGATTAATACAACATCATCTGCAAACCTTAGATGATTTAATCTTTCTCCATCTATATTGATGCCTATATCTTGCCATTTAGTGTTCTTAAATATTGACTCTAGAGCTGCCGTGAACAATTTTGGTGAAATATTGTCTCCTTGTCTAACTCCTCGACTTAAGCTGAATTTTTCTTTGTCTTCGTGTAGTCGTATTCTTGATGTAGCGTTCTCGTAGATGTTTTTGATTAGTGTCGTGTACCTGTAATCTATTCGGCTTTGATTTAGGGCTTCCAGTACTGTTTCAAACTCTACAGAATCAAAAGCCTTCTCGTAATCGACAAATGCAAGAACCAGTGGTATGTTGTACTCAATGCACAGTACATTGTTAAGAGATTACCTCTTTTTATATTAAGTTTTTTTATCACATATTCAAGAGTCTGGTTGAATAGTGTCGGTGCCATGTCTTAATTCTTTGACTATTGAAAAGTTTTTCCCTCGTTCTCATTCTTGTAAAACTCTTAGGACGTTTCTTTCTTTTGGTATTCGTAAAACATCTCCCAATCATTTAACTCTCTTTGTCCTGATTTTCTGTGTTATTTTAGTTTTTTTATACATCTCCATTAGCTCCTAATTTGTTCTTATGTACCATTTCCCGTTATCCTCCTTTATACCAGCAAAAAAATTTTTTTCTCCCCAATTACCAACCTTTTTTCTTCTTCCTACATTACTTTTTCAATTAGCGCACTGGGTTGTTTATAGAACTTATTTTATATTTCCATGCATTTCTCTTCTGTAGGAGCATGTGCCTTAATAATGCTGATATAACTAACAAAAATACTGAAAATCTAAAGATTACTGGTAAAATAAATAAAAGAAATACAAGCAAGGATACAACATAGTTTTGAAATTAAAATCCTGTATATAAATATACCACAAAATAAAATTATTATATATGATAATAAGAAAGAACGAGTATATTACATAACAGGTAATACTATATTGTGTAAAAAAGGATTAAATCTAAAGCTAATCTGGAAAAAAAACGTCTGAAGGCTAGCCAGCGGACTAAATTTAAAAAAAAAGTTATGGGTTATGGGAATCCACCAACAACACAGAAAGTACACAGAAAGGTCCAATCATCAAAACTCCTTCCAAATTACGGATCATTTGTCCCCCCTTCCTGTGTAAAAATTGGTTGCGATTGAACCCCAGAACAGTATTAAAGTTATCAAAATCGACCGGTTTTTATGGAATCAAGTTTTAGGGTTGCAAAAATTTTCATTGTATTGTCAAAATTATAAAATTTTGCTTTTGTATTCAGCTTTCAACAATTTTCTATGTCTTTAACACATACATCTTGTCTCAAAACTTCTGTTCGTGAGTGTATTTCTAATATAGCTACTGATTAAAAAATATTTCTGAATCAAGCAAACGGCGACATGCATCGCTACTTCAAAAAAGTGGAATTGCCAAGGCTTCCAGCGAAGAAATTCAATGCGCTCCTCTAAGAAATAAATAGTAAACTTTAAAAGGACTTTCGCAATGAAACTTCTTGTTATTCTGCATTTATATCGATGAGAATGAAATGGAGCGAATAATTTGATCGAGTTCACTGGATGCAGCGGTTTTGTTTCTATTACAATATCTATTTTTTAAACGTCTGCAATACATTGTTGCATATTTATCGACTCAAAAATGTAAAATAAATTAACATAACTGGATTAATAGGTTTTTTCGTAAGATATCTGTAAAATGGTTAAACCATAGCCAGTATATCTTTTTTCTTTTTCTCTATAAATATATTAGTATAATTATGACGAAAAATTATTAATTACGTCTAAATTATTAGCAAAGAATATAGACGCTATGAGCGTCTATATTCTTTGTTATTAGACTGCTCAGTTGCACACCTAAAATAAAGATATACAGTCTATCTCACGATACACTCAAAGTCTATCTAATTTACAAACCGTTGCACGTCATTATCTACGTCAGAGATCGAAGTTGACATAGTTGCCAAAGTATAAAAAATTCCTGAATCCATTTTAAATCAAATAGGTCACATAATTATTGCAAAAGTGTACAACAACAGTATACAACAAAATAAATTAATATTTAATAAATAAATAGAAACAAAACAAGAGTTAAAAAATAATCTTGTTAAAAACAATTTGAGCCGTTTGTTTAAAAAACAACATAGTTGAATTAATAGTAAATAATAAAAACAAAACTAAAGTGTCAACACCGCAACTGTCAAATAAGTGTTACCAATTTATGCCAAAATATCACCTTCGTTCGATTACAGTTACAGTGTGTTCCGAACAAATGTTCTTCATAAAAACGTTTTATAATGCATTTATACAAATTAAATGAAACATATTATTGTGTATTTTTTTAAGTTAACATTAATAGAAATATTTAAATATTATTTCTACGCGTATATAATAAAATATGTCTAGTGGCTGTAATGCCAGTGTACTCGGTAAAGTGATTCTAAAAAAGAACACACCTACCGCCTAAATATTTCGTGTTGGTATCAGGTGACGTCACGGGCTATGACGCCGATGACGTGCAACAGTATGTAAATTAGATGGACTGTACACGAATAGAAAAGAATCTAGCCATTAATCGGACAGAAGATATGGGAAATCTCAATTTCATATAAAATAATGTAACGAAATTGGAAACACGATACTTCACCTGCACAAAAAAAATAAAAAAAAAATCCCTGGCAGTCAATATCTCAGAGAAACAACTATTCCAAAATCCACAAGGAATTCAAGTTCCTGTAGTTGGCTGTATACCATATATCACAAAAAAAATTTATTAAAAATCCTTTATAAAAGGTACTTATATAATTTTATACCTTTTATAAAGGATTTTTAATAAAAATTTTTGAACTATTCCAAAGTTTATAAGACAAAAAGGGATAAAGAGCACTAGACGAACAGTTATTAGACCAGGGCGAATGTTTTGAGGTGGATATGAGTTTCTCATTTTTGCAAAAACAGTCGAAAATTGAATTTTCCGTAAGATACAACTGGTTAAAAATGTTTTAATTTATTACCCTTGATGCAAAATAGCAATAAATACAAAAAAGGGGGGAAACAAGACTTTTCTTATTCAATTTTTTGAACCACTTATGACCTTCATAATTCGCCCAAAAAATCTGTATAATATAATAAAACATTCCACCAAATTTGATTAAAATCGATTTAATAGATTTCGCGTAATAATGTTGCAATCTAAATTATTTTTTAATAAAGTTCTTCAAAATCTTGTACAAGAAAAACTCGACCTTATAGAAGCTTGCCAATTTTTTATATATATAAAAAAGCACTCTACCTATCTAACGTACTTTATAGAATTGAAGTCGGGTTATTTAGGCGGTATCAGGAGACATATTTTCGAATTCAATCGAATTTTCTCGTATACGAGTTAACTCGAATGAAAAAATTCGCTTGCGAATCTGAATGTGTATTTTTGAAGGTCCTACGAAATGTAATACGTATACGAGAAGAATTTGCACCGGCAACACTACAAATTCGAACAACCTAAATTCAAATAAAAAAAAGAAGAATAATTGACAATTTTACTTAACCTATTTTATGGTGATTTGGTCGTATAAAATCATAGACATATATTTATGTATAATACAATTCATTTCCTGTAAATTAACTGAAATGAGTAAAAAAAGGGCATGAAATATGGTGGTTTGGTCTCTGCCGAACAAAAAAAACAGCAATTAAAGTCTATTAACCCCATTGTGAAGGGCTTTGTTAATCTGTACAATTTTTGAAATTATCCAAATGGTCCTCTAGAGGGTTAAAAAAGAGAGGGTAAACTCTTTCCCCGTTCCGCCAATATTCTCGCCTCTACAAGGACATTAACTGTATTTCTTTCTATTGTTGTGGATTTATTAAAAGGTTCAATATTTATAACACTTACGGATTTAATTTATTTCTTTATTTATATTAACTTATCTGACAAATTTATATATATCCGTACGTTACAAATTCGCGAGCGCGCGTTCAGAATTAACTGCCCTCCATATAAAAATGTTGTATTTATATACGAAATCCTGATATACTAGAACAGCATCGAAAGATCGAGAAGCTTAGCCGGCTCATTCACCATAATTTTGGTTCTGGACTTCCACCGAAATTTCTACAATAAAACAGAATAATTAGTCATAAAAGTTAGGCCAGTATATTTATCGTAACATTGCCCCCCTCTTAAAAGATGGTTCCTCCTGGAACCTTGTCGGGACTGGAACCGGAACTGTATGCTGGTATCGGCAACTGGACCCTCTTTTACAACTTCCAGTTGTATAAAAATGACAAGGGACGGTTTTCTCTCCGCACCAGTAACTATGCGGATTGCAACAGACTAACACCTGGACTTCGGTGTCTTTAAAGATCTCCTCCACCATATTTCGGATAACCCTCCAATCTAATTGGCGGCACTCCAACTTTGACATGGCTAACTTTTGCACGTCGGACTCTAGTACGTGCTCTCTCAATTGAAGTAAGGCTTCCCATACATCTCGGTAGGTAGGTTGGTCACGGGCAGTGTCTTTTGTTACCAGGTAGAAAAGGTAACGTGATGCATCTTGGAGTTTCAAGGTTTTACCGGGAGCTGGCACTTGGCATTGAAGTTCTGCAACTCGACCAAACTTCCTTCGAAAGACGGATGCCAACCCTGGTGCGTCTTTGATACTGGCCGGGATGGTAAGGGCCAGCGAGTAGTCATCGGGGGAGCGCGAGTAGATCTTGCTTTTCTTCAGTGGTAACACCATGTCTCGCTTTACCGGTACCTCCATAGGCACCCATGAATTCCTCAAACGTGAGGTCAGACACATCGTGGATTTGGTTTACTTCCACTTCTTCATCTACGTTGTGGTCACCTTTGAAAGGCGCCAACCGGTTATGGTGTACTATCATCGGCTTTCCCCTCGGAATCTTGCTTATTCGGTAGATGACATCGTTGATCTTCTCCATGATGAGGTATGGACCTTCCCAAAACTGCTGCAGTTTGGGGAGAACAACCTATTCGCTTCTTGGGATTATACAGCCATACTTTGTCGTTCTTCTTAAAGCAACCCTTTTCGGCTTGTGTATCGTACCGTTTCTTCATTCGGTCGCTAGCGATCTGAAGGTGGGAACGGACCAACTCATGTACATCGTCCATTCTTCTTCGTAATTCGATCACATAATCTTCACCTGCTACATCTTCTCCAGGTCGACACCCAAATTCTAGATCACAAGGTAGTCGCATTTCGCGTCCGAATAGGACTTTGGCTGGTGTCTGGCCTGTTGATTCGTTA
This sequence comes from Diabrotica undecimpunctata, assembly GCF_040954645.1. NCBI lineage: Eukaryota > Metazoa > Arthropoda > Insecta > Coleoptera > Chrysomelidae > Diabrotica > Diabrotica undecimpunctata. The sequence goes on from NW_027312045.1 coordinate 21,742, forward strand.
ACAGCAGATCTGTAGGCCATTGTGAAGAACGGAAGGTATTGGTCCCAGTCTCGCTGATGATCGGACACCATCTTTGTCAAATACTTGCCAACTGTCCTATTCATTCGTTCTACCATACCATCCGATTGCGGATGATACGCGGTAGTTCTTGTTTTCTTCATGCCTAGTCTATCACATATTCCTTGGAATAGATCGCTTTCGAAGTTCCTGCCTTGGTCACTATGGATCTCCAAAGGCACTCCAAATCGGCTGATATATTCTTGGATCAACTTATCTGCAACGGTGGCGGCCTTCTGGTCTGGAAGTGCGTAAATCTCGACCCACTTAGTAAAGTAATCCATTACTACCAGCATGTACTTGCCTCCATTTTCACTTTCTGGAAATGGCCCAGCGATGTCCAAAGCTATTCTTTCAAACGGGCTTCCAACATTATATTGTCTCATAGGAGCTCTCCTTTTTCGGTGAGGCCCGTTACTCGTAGCACAAATAGTACATTTCTTACACCAGTCTTTTACGTCGTCGGAACTGTTCATCCAATAAAACCGTTCCCGAATTCGCTGAAGGGTTTTCCTTACACCAAAATGCCCTCCCGATGGACTGTCGTGTAACTGACGAAGTACTTCGGCTATTCTGCTCTTTGGGATCACCAACTGTCTTCTCTTCTCTGAACCGTCATCATTTTCCAGGACTCGTTTAAGCAAGCCATCTTCGATGATAAATGAGTCCCACTGGGCCCAATACGTCTTAACTACTGAGCATAGGTTTGATATTTCCTGCCAAGGTGGTCGACGGTTTTCCTCTTTCCATTTTCGGATTTTTTGTATAACTGGATCTCTCTCTTGTTCTTCCCTGATCTTAGTAGGCGTCCAGTCGTTGTTGACAATCGTCGTTCTTAGCACTGCTGCTTCCTTGGATTCCGTTTTGTTGCAGTGGGAACACTCTGCTGGGCATGGCCTTCTGGAAAGAGAATCAGCGTTTCTGTGGCTAGCTCCGGCCCGGTGCTCAATCTTAAAATCGTATTCTTGGAGTCGTTCGATCCACCTGGCTATCTGACCCTCTGGATTCTTAAACTGCATCAACCACTTAAGGGCGGCATGGTCGGTTCGGATTAGAAACTTTCTGCCATAGAGGTATTGATAGAAGTGCTCTACTGATTTCACTACTGCCAGAAGTTCTCTTCTCGTGACGCAATAATTCCGCTCAGGTTTTGAAAGAACTTTACTAAAATATCCGAGGACTCGTTCCTGTCCTCCTTGAATCTGAGACAGCACTCCTCCAATTCCCACATTACTTGCATCTGTATCTAAGATGAACTCTCCTTCTGGCAGTGGATACCCTAAAATTGGTGCTGTTATTAAATGCTTTTTCAAGGTCTCAAAGGCATTTTGGCAGTCTGTATCCCAGCGGTAATCTCTTGCTTCCTCCGTAAGTCGCGTTAATGGCTTAGCGATATCTGCAAACTTCTTAATAAACCTCCGGTAGTAAGTACATAGTCCAAGAAAACTTCTCACTTGATGTTTGTCAGTTGGTTTTGGCCATTCCTTAATGGAATCGATTTTTCCCTTATCCACGGCCACTCCTTCTTTACTGACTATATGACCCAGATAATTGACTTTACCTTGAAATAGCTGGCACTTCTTGGGGTTTAGCATCAATTGGGCAGCTTTAAGTCGATTAAAAACGTTTTCTAAATTCCTCAAATGATCTTCGAATGTCTCCCCCAAGACGATTATGTCATCTAAATAAACCAGGCATGTTTTCCAAGATAACCCTCTCAACACATTTTCCATAAGCCTCTCAAATGTCGCAGGAGCATTACAAAGTCCAAATGGCATAACGTTGAATTGCCACAATCCAGATCCTGTGGTGAAGGCTGTCTTTTCTTTATCGACTGGGTCCATTTCTACCTGCCAGTATCCAGACTTCAAATCTAAAGTAGAAAACAATTTACTTCCAGCCAATGTGTCCAATGTGTCATCGATCCGAGGCAGAGGATAACTATCTTTCTTGGTAACGTTGTTCAGCAAACGGTAATCCACACAGAACCTCGTCGTTCCGTCTTTCTTCTTAACCAGGACCACCGGAGAGACCCATGGACTCGTAGAAGGTTCTATCACCCCGTCTTTCTTCATTTCCTGAACAATCGTTTCAGCTTCCTCTCTCTTCGCCTGTGGTAATCGTCGAGCTGTTTGACGAATTGGCTTAGCATTACCAGTATCAATTTTATGCTTAACAACGGTAGTTCTTCCCGTCTTTCCTCCTTTCGGTACGAAAATATCACGATACTGCCGAAGAAATTCCCTTAATTTCCTTTTCTCCATCTGATTTAGAGACTGTCCTGCAACTGCAACCATTTGGTCGAATTTGTCGTTGGAATTATCAGATGTTGTCGCCTGACGGATTATGGATGTCACAGGTACACAAGTTCCTACCTTTGTCTCTTTCTTGATGGTCACTGGGTAGTCGTTGACATTGATAAGTCTCACAGGAATTTCTTTGGCCGAAGTCACCAATTCCTTTCCAATTATGATTCCACGGCCAACCTCATCGTCGTGGTTCCAAGGCTCCATCATAACAGGTGTCCCTTCGTCTACAATTCCCTGTAGTCGCGCTACTATGATCGTTTCGCTTCTCGCAGGCACGACTGTATCTTCTGTAATGGCTGCTTGCACAGTGTTGTCATTATGTGGATGGAGAAATACCTCTTCGTTGCCAACTTTGATTACCTTATTCTTAAAATCCAATTGGAATCCATGCATATTCATTACGTCCATTCCTAATATAACATCCTCTTCGATGTCAGCAACTATAACAGTATGGACGAACTTTTCTGCTCCAATTCCCAATTGTACCTGGATTTCTCCATGAATGTTAGCATTTTCACCTGTAGCGGTCCGAAGTCGCAACCTCGTTGGTAACAGTTTCTTTCGGCTGTTTATAACTGTCGGGCGTATAATGGTTCTGGTCGCTCCGGTATCCACCAACAACGTATGCTTTTTACCATTTATGTCTCCATCTACATATACACTATCTTCACGACATTTCAAAGAAGCTATTAGTATGAGAGGGTCTTTGGAAAATTTCTGGGTCGAAGCTGCCCCCCTAAGGCTGACCCGTTCTAGTTTTCCTGATGGTGAGTTTCTTGATTTGCGTCGTACCTAGGGTGCTTACAGGAGCTTCGTACGTGTCCTATTTCGCCACAATTCCAGCATCTGATGGTCTTCGTTTTCTTGTATGTCATGCTTTTCATCATATTAACGAGCTGGTCAAGTTTATCTTCATCTCCTTCCTCTTTTACAGTCCTAACTTTACTGTACCCGCCAGAGGCCTGCGTAGCTGACTCGTATTCGAGGGCGGCGGATAGGACATCAACCAGCGTCTTGTGACGAGCTAATCGCAGTGTTCTCTGCATTTCATGATCACGAAGACCATCAATAAACGTTTGAACGGCCAATTTTTCCATCATGTCTTCGGGAGCTGTTGGATAAGCATATCGTACTAATCTGGCAATATCTACCTCATATTCTTGAAGAGCCTCATCTTTCTTCTGTCTACGATTTTTAAGCTGTGACTGATATACATGCTCCAAATGTTCGTGGCCATATCGCATATTTAACCTCTTCTTCAGTTGTTCGAAATCATCGGTCTCCTCTACGGCTATGGTCTGAAGCACATCTAAGGCATCTCCTCGAAGGGCGATAGTCAGGTTTACAGCCTTTTCTTTTTCAGACCATCCATTTGCCCTTGCGGCTGATTCGAACTGTTTCATGTAGTTGTTCCATGATGATTTTCCGTCGAAAGTTGGGACTTTAACATGAATAGAACCTCCACTTCCTTCAAATTTCGGCCGTGTCTCCAACTTAAATTTCGTCTCGTCTTCTTTTATCTCCACTGTAATCGGATTGTTACCTCTCTCTGCTGTCCCTGTTTCCTCCATCTTCTTTTCCATCTCTTTCCATATCTTTTCTTCGAAGGCTAACATATCGGCAGCAACTTGGTTTTTTAATGAAGATATTCTATCGTCCAGGGCAGACATCTCAGAAGTGACTTTAGAGATTTCCGAAGAGATGTTAGCAGAGACTTTGCTTTCCAGCGAAGAAATCTCGTTAGAAACTTTGTCTTCCAATGAAGCGATGTCGCCGGAAACTTTGGCTACATCACCAGAAACTTTGGCTACATCAGAAGAAACTTTCGAAATATCGTCAGAAACTTTGTTCTCTAATGATGCGATGTCACCAGAAATTTTCGAAATCGACGAGAGGACACGCGCTATCTCAGAGTCAAATATATAAGTCTCTGGATCTAGTCCTTCTTCTAGCAAAGCGTTCTTTAGTCGTTGGACTAACTCAGCCTTTTTTCCGGTAGAAGCTAATTCTCTGTCTTCTAGATGTCTTCTTAAAGTAGTCACTGTCAGCTCATAAATCGTCGTCATTTTCACAATTTATTTTATATTCACTTGTATTATTATTATAAGTCTAATTTATGTTCGATCTCACTCTGACACCATTTGTTGTGGATTTATTAAAAGGTTCAATATTTATAACACTTACGGATTTAATTTATTTCTTTATTTATATTAACTTATCTGACAAATTTATATATATCCGTACGTTACAAATTCGCGAGCGCGCGTTCAGAATTAACTGCCCTCCATATAAAAATGTTGTATTTATATACGAAATCCTGATATACTAGAACAGCATCGAAAGATCGAGAAGCTTAGCCGGCTCATTCACCATAATTTTGGTTCTGGACTTCCACCGAAATTTCTACAATAAAACAGAATAATTAGTCATAAAAGTTAGGCCAGTATATTTATCGTAACACTATTAAAAGATTATTTAAACCAGCCATTGAAAACAAAGTTCAATGTGAAAATATTATATACAACGATTAAAAACCATTAGCTGAAATTTTATCTGACGTACACGGGCTCAGTGTCCCAGTGAAAACTGAAATGAGAAGAATTACTTTGATCGTACCGTATACGAAAAAATTTGTACAAGCAGTATTCTAGAATTTCTTTTAATTTCGCATGCGAAATAAGCTCGAATGAATTCGAAAATACGACCCCAGGAATGTTTTAAAATTACGAACAATTTTTTGTCTTATAAACAAATTGAATCCAGAAAACGGCGGTGGAAAAGACTCAGCAGGACGCTTCTTTTAAAAGAAAAAAAGTTTAATTACGAGCAGTGGTTCCTGAGATACAACCGGTCAAAATTGACCATCATTTGCGACGAAGTTATAAACAATAGAATGGTATTCTTTGAACCATTACATTTTTCCACAAAGAAATTAAATTCCTGTAGCTTCCTGTAGCTGGCTAGACTCCATTGGAGGTTGTTAGTCCCGAGGCAAAGTGTCTTGAGAACGAGGACTTGTTGCTATTAATTTCGACTGAGGATAGGGAACAGCTCAAGGATCAAAATCCATATTATGCCACAGGGCGCTTTCATTCGGATGTGGAAATTTTGTATTATATTCTGGCCACTATTAGAATTAGAATTTTACTAAATAACCTGAAGAACTTACTTCTGAATACCGCTAGTAATAGCAATAAAACAAATAATCAAAAGTATGATAAAAACAATAAACTGGAATAAAAATACCAGCCATTTAGGATGAGAAAAAGTAAATTATCAAATCAATAATAAACAGTATCTGCATTAATTATTTAAGATGGAATAACACTTGGACAACCGATAATTAAAATCGATAGAGAAGTAGAAGATTTCTTTGAAATAATAAAAAAAAAGATATATTAGTCGGAAAAAGGATAATGTGATCATTTTGTTCTTAAAATGTCATGTCCTTCTAGAATTTCGTCAATTAATTGCATCATGAGGTTTTCTTTTACCTCGACTACATTTAGTTTAGTTCATATTTTTCATTCATCGTAATATGCCAGTGAAAAGTCGCATTAAAAATGTTGTTTACTGAAGTTTAAATTTTTTTTAAATTGACCTCCTTTTACAGTAAAGTTGCAGCATTGCTTTTAAAAAGTTGGAAGCACTGATGCTACCTTTAAGCTACTTCAGGTATAATAAGTAGTTCTTTACCTACTTTCACTGTACACAGAAATAGTATAAATCCTCTCGTGCATAAAACTAACTACGTTTCTATGGATTCTGCATAAAACCCCCGAAGACGAGGTGAGTACGATGACACCCTGGACACTAGGTACCTCCGAGACCTTCGCCTACATGATATTCGTGTTAAGCCCCCCCAAAACCCACGAGTAGCAAAATTAGAAGTATTTTATTCAATATTTTGCCGAGTTAAAATTTTTTAAATTTGCAACTCTGGAAAATGCATTTTTCAAATGCAATTTTTCATTTCTTCATGATCTCATTAGTTCACAAAATTTCCTGGCGCTCTCGCGAATCGAATGTACCAAACTGCATCTCAATCCGACTTTCTGCGCCGATTTACTAAAGTTGAGCCCATTTTTGTGCTTCATTGCCTCGACTATAATATTCAATATGTTCATGTAATAAGTGTCCTGCATTATTTGAATGTTGCTTCTATCGTATCGCGTCTGTTATTTTCTCTTTTAACCATTGTAATGATGACATATCGTTTAGAGTTATCTCGGAAAACGCATGGTTTCAACACACCCAAAGAAATACATCCAATTATGTTAAGTTTCGAGATTAAATGGAAAATAAAAATCAGCGAAACGTAAAATCGCATTGTTTACAAACATCTCTAGCAGAAAGCTTCGTGTAGCTAGTGCTGTGGCATTTGCCATATTTAGCTGAAACAACTGTCTACTGAAGGATGGGTTTTTTAATTTTCAAAACCTCTGCAGATCATCTATAAACGGTGTGAGAACTTGCGTGGTATAGTGCTCTTAATTAACAGTTGCTGGACAGCCGTTTTGCTCAATGAAGTTAGATCCAATAATTCCCCCTTCGGAAACTGCGTATCTGAAGTCCACTTGTTCAACATGCAACCTCTTTCTTGTACCTCTTCTGTTAGTTGGTAACTTAAAAATGTATTGTTACGCCTCTATGATTAAAATGCTGTCAATTGTTCGGTGGTCGGGAAATAACTTACACACATTAAACATTAAACATTAGACATTAAACTCTTTCAACTTCGTCTGAAAAGTTCTCCTGTTCATATTAAATTTGACGTCGTAGTGAGAATAATTTGAATACACGTTCGCCATTTTCTTTAGTATCCACAGTATTTCTTCGTCCAGTTTACCTTTTCCTTGATGTAGCATACTTTCAAATCTTCTAAATTGAATTATAATGTTCAGTATTTAGACAGCAACAACGTTCATTTAAACAACAGCCAGAGTATATACAAACTTATAACTATTCCTATATCAGCCATTGTGATTCTTTTTATATAAATTAGATTGTTACGCTTCATTGAATCAACTAGTAAGAAAGTAATTCATAAATTATAAAAAACTACTGTTACTCTCAAAATCAAACAGATTTCTTCTTTCAATTTGCTATATTCAATTTTAAAGTCATTCTTCGCAGAATAAACGTCAGTAAGCGTTGCATTCTTCTTATAACAATATGTCGATTCCAATGCAATGAACGATAAATTCCAAAGAATGTGGAGGGAGAAAACGTTTCGATAACTTTCATTGTAGAATCGGTCGAGCAGAAAACTCACCGATATCTCGGCGGCTCCATTAATATTTTTTAATGTAGGTCATTGGTTATTTTATGCAGACTCTTTAATTTTTCACATTTTTATGGAGAAACTAATAATAAGCTATATGCTGCATAATTAGAGACAAAATCTAGGTAATAGCACGCGCTATCTCAGAGTAAATTATTCATTGAATGAAATAAACAAAAAAAAATGTTATGATCTGTTTAAACGTATAATGGATAAAATTATGTCAATTTGTTTATTGCCATGTCCTTTATTTAAGTATTTAAGGTACAATGTTTTCGGTAATCGGTGTAAAACGTGTACTCAACGGTAATTTTGTGAATGAATAAAAAATTTTGAGTATAAACAAACCGAATCGTACATTCTAAATATTTTATTATATGCAATAACTTATTATCAGAAGATATGAAAGAATATTTAAAAAATAATAGCATACTTGGTTTATAAATAGAAGAGGAACCTCTAAATATTGACGTGGAATCGTTGACAGAAGCAGGAGCTTAAAGAATTGTACAACTTGCGTCCCACAAGGTATTCCGGCAGAATTGATTAAAAATGGAACATTTAAACTTTTTCAGATTTTAACAAATGCGTTTGAAATATTTCTGAATTTTTTTTAGTATCAGTTTTTTTTTGTGTATATTTTCTATTATTTTCTACCCTTTTGGTTTTATCGTATGCTGTTTGACGACATTATCTTCCTTCGAAATACACAAAAACCTGGCTAGCACATTTCTTCACAAACATCATTCAGACCAGCAGAATCTTACGGGAATTTAAACGTTCAAAAGTTATAGCAATACTAAAACCGGGGAAACTAGCTGACCACCAAAAAAACTATTGACCAATTGCTGTGTTTTCTGTGACGTACAAACTACTTGAAAGACTGTTTTTAACAGAATAAGGCCAATAATCCTCAAAGCTATTCCAATTGAGCAAGCAAGTTTTAGACCAAATGGAGGTTGCACTGACCAGGTCTTGTCTGTCTGTACTTACATAGAAGCCGGTTTTCAAAGAAAACTAAAGAGTTCTGCTGCTTTCATAGATCTGTCAGCAGCTTTCGACACAGTTTGGCGAGAAGGAATGATTTACAAACTCTTACGCTCTATCCCTTGCAAATTCTCCTGAAGATTAATAGAAAATATGCTCACCAAGTATTTTAAGAAATTATTGGATTAGAAATAAGCACCTACAGAAAGTTCAAATATTGTCTGCTACAAGGCTCGGTAATCGCACTACTGCTTTTTAGCCTTTACATCGCAGGCATGTTGACAACAACATCAACAAAGTTTGGCTATGCCGATGACTGGGCTTTATTAACAGAAACAAAATCCCTAGAAGAAGCTGAGAATATTCTGACGGAATCTCTTCAGCTTCTTTTCAGAGATTTGGCATCCGCTCTTAGGTCTTCAGGCTTAGCTCTTCTTTATTCTGTAACTGAATATTGCACACCAATATGGATCAACAGTGCTCACGTTCAAAAGATTGATGTCCAGATAAAGCACCATGATAATGATCGCTAAAGCAATTAAATCCACACCAACCCATTGGATACCAGTGCTAAGTGATATTCCACCAATACACCCGCTCTAACTCAATCTTCTGACCAAAGAATATAAAAAAGTCCTTAACAACATTGCGCTGCAGATATATAACTATATAGAAGATGCAACCAAAAGTCGACTGCGCTCCATAAAATATCCCAGAGAAACCACAGAAACGGCCTCGGTCATTGGGTTCAACATGATTACCATATAGACCCATGAATGTTCTTAAGCCCAACCAAATACAATTACACCATGCATCACAGAGAGACCTCCTAGATTTGATCTGCCACGGAAGATCTGGTGTATACTTAACCGCATCACCTTAATCATCAAGTGATTAAGTTTTATACAGTCAATATTAATTTAACTAATCTCATAAATGCCATACGCCAAATATAAAATCTTTCTAACAATTGCTTTCTATATTTTTGGTATATTGATATTTTAGAAGTTCACTATCTGCCTTCAATAATAAGAATCAATAGCTGTTTTCAGCTATTGATAAATAGCTGAAAACAGCTTTTGTTAATACAAAAATACTTTTGTTGTGTGGTATTATCCAGTTTTTATTATTTTTTGTAGTATTTTAAACAATAGAAAAATAACAGTTTGACCAAAAAACCAAGAAATACTGTATGCTACAAAACTGCAAATAAAAATGGACTCCAATAAATATTAACCAGAGATTTGTAAAGGACTCAAATTCATTAAAATATATCAAATCATTACTCAAACCCAACTATTACTATTAACAGACTTACCTATATAAAGAAGAAAACAATAATCAATAAAATAAACTCATAAAAAAATAATACACTCCAAAAAAGTGAGTTCGTTACTATTTAAATGTTCAAAAATAAAAAATAATGGGTATGGACCACAATTTTTCAACCGAAAAAGCTTTTTTGTACCGAACCAATGAACCGAAAAGATGTACTCATGAACACGTAATGTACTCAATACATAAATGAATTTTATAGCTGTATGTAATTTTATATATGTAATTTTATAGTTAATATTATGTAAATTTGTTCGAAAATAAATGAAAATTTAGTCGTAACATGAATTATATACATACCTCTAATTCCACCATAAAAATTTAACGTGAAATGTCTTCACACTTAACTCAAAATTAATCGGTCGATAAACTCAGCGCGCTCAGCCTTAGAGGGCATGTGTCTTAAAGCAAAAAAAGGTAGGTACGGCCCTTACAGGTCGAAATTTAACATTATCTGGCAAAACCAAATAAAACAATGTAACAGGAGAGGTAATCAATTACTATTTAAATGGGAATAAGCCACAATTAAAGGTTAAAATACGTTTATTGACGTTTCAATTTCCATTTCGGAAATCGTTCTCAAAATACAAACATTATTGTCAAGTTTACATTATACTCTGTATTCTTCCCTTTCGTGGGTTGGTAAACATTGAGATATTTTTTCCACTGAGCTTATTATGTCTAATTTTGGAATGGATGGCTGAGTAACAGCAAAGTTTAGACCCTTTGACAGTATTAAATTCTCCGTTGCATTTAAATGTCTATTTGATAGATTGACAACTGTCGCTAAAATGTCATTATTTCTATTTAGGTTATCTAAAGTGTGTATACTGTTTTGAGAACGATTTCCGAAGTGGAAATTGAAACGTCAATAAACGTATTTTAACCTTTAATTGTGGCTTATTCCCATTTAAATAGTAATTAATTTAAAATGCCACAAGAAAATAGCTTCAGAACAATAATAGGAGAGGTGATGGCATGATAATGAGGACAGCTCCTGAAGTAGCCTGCCGATGGGACTCTAGAAAGATAAATCTTTCTATATTTTCGTGAGCAAACAAAGAGAGACAAAATTAAAATAACTCACCACTAATGCGAGCTATCGCCACAAAACTGTATTTAGGATACTAATTACTTAACGTGTGCCGCCATCATACACCAAAACTAATATGCCTCAAATGTTGGCATCTGGGTATTATATATACCCTTTAGTCAAACAAGTTAAAACTAAATGTTAATAAAAATATTTTTAATAGGTACTTTGAGATAGAATATGCGTCTGTGTTTATAATGTAAAATTGGTCGCATCGCAGAAGTATTACGTACTTTTTAACAAGATTAAATACAGACGAAATTAATTATAGGGGAACTGCAAATATGGCGTACAGCACAATCAAAATTTAAGGGCAGTTATTACTAGAAAAATGAAAACGCCACAGTATTATCGTATTTTCCACTATTTTCTTTCATATTTCCTATGCGAATCTTAATTTCCTTGTTTGTTAACGTCATTTTTGTTTTCTTTTTTACATACTCTCTTCCATTTTTAATGAAAATAACTTCTTATTAAAAAACTTTTATTAGTCTTGCCTTGTCCCTCGTCTTTCTTGTGTAATATAATGCAAAAAAATAATATTATGGTAATGTTTTATGACGAACAATATTCTCGTGAAAGTTTAAATCGCTTAATAATTATTGTAACCCTGAATAATTTCCTACCTGTATTTATAAATAAACACTTGACTTTATTATTTCATCAACAACTATTTCATCGTACGCTTGCAATGTGTCCAGTCTAGTTTTAAGGTCAATAGTATATAATGTAATTCATATAATTAACACAGTCCAATACAAGGCTTCCTCCTTATATTTGGAGAATAAAGAAATCGAAGAATTTCTCTGAAAATAATCATCATGAAAATACACGTGTAAGTTTAACCAGTTTTCGAATTCCTTCTTCCACTCAGAATGGGAAAACTTCTAAACTTATTATTTCAATGCTTTAAACATTGAACTCACTATTTACTTTTTATGAACGGTAAAAAAGTAATTTAGGGCCAAATCAGGTGAATGAAGGATAATCCATTAATTGTTTTTAATGCTCAAAACTTAATGTTTATGAGTTTCAGTTTTCTAAGAAAGCTAACAACAACTTTTGTTGGATTGGTCCCCTCTTTAAACATCTATACATTCCACTACTATTTAATTTCGGTTTAAAAGCTTTAATTCGTGATTGGTCACCTGCCATAATCTCCTTTTCATCACCACGCTTGAATGTTTTAATATTTCCGTGACATCCTTCAACTAGACATTTTTTTGGCAAATTGACAAATTATGAGGCATGATTTTTTCCACCAAAATCCTGATTATTTTTAGGTAAGCAAATCTTAAAGCCATTTTACAAAGCGTCGCTAAAAATTTCAATTTTCTAAACGCCCATAAGGATTATTGATTTATGCTGCAATGAAATTTCAAAAATAGTATGGTGATGAGTTTGTAACGATTATTTTGCCTACCACATAGGATATTACTATGGGGGTTGAAAATTGGGGACAGAAATTACGGGGCTAGAGATAGGGCAAGCAAAATAAACCGAAACTTTGGCGAACGGCCACTCAGGGTTTATTTGGAGAACTGGATCGTGGATAAGTGAATGACTGAAATGAAGTAACTACAAAAAGTAAAGCAAAAGGGTACTTACATAAATCTCCTGGAATAAAACACAATACAAGAAGGTTCTCAAGCTATTTATAATGGACGTCGCTTTGAAGAATCTTCCTGCTGGATGAAAGAAAAGGTTCTTCCTTCCTATAAACATAAAAAAATGGTTAGAGAGTTAGTTAAGAGAAATAAACACAATGGTTTAGGGAAAAAAATTAAATATTTATTGTTGTCTCACCACAACCAGTTACAAATATAAATAATAACAATAAAATACAAAATATCAAAAACAAACTTATTATGTCCTATTCGTTTACAAACTCTAGAAGTTGGAGATGCTACAAGAACTTACAATTGTTACTGGGCGATAATTTATAGCAGAAATAAATTATTACAAATGAAAAAGTATCTTTTTAAGTGAAACTATGCATAGAGATTAACCTTTTTCTAAAAAAAACAAAGCAAAACAAGATCTGTTATGATTAGGTATCTACCAAATGTCAAAAAAATAAAGCTAGCTGTCAGATGTCAATATTAAAGTTTAAAACTGAGAACAATTAATATGACAGCTAAGCCACACTCTAACATCTACAATTTTAATTATTACAATTTCTTAAACTGTTATGAAAGTAATTATTATTAAAAAATGTTTATTTTTCCTTTAAAAATCAACACAAAAGAGTTACCTGGATTTCACTAAAATTTCTGGGGATAGGAACTGGACTTACACTCTCTGCCACACGAACAAATTCATCTCCAAACTGCGGAAATATTCTGAAACGGCTTCTTAGGACAAACAAATTGATGCTGGAAGTTGTTCACTGGGTCGCAAATTTTAGACTCGGCTTCTTAAAAAACTGGAAAACATGTGGGTATATTTCAGTATCTGTTGGAAACGCCGCAAATCTCTTAGATACAAATCTCTTAGGTGAGAGATGACATAAAACAAAAATAGTGATTACTCTTATTAGAAGTGACACATTACATTGAGTATAAATCACGTTTTTTTAACAAATTTGCCGGTTCTTGACGCCGACACTCACAGCGTCTTCACTGTTCAAAGATTCTTCCAAACCTTCACTGTAACTACTCATAAAACTTAATACTGCTACTACAGTAAACATTTTGATAGATGACGAAAAAACACAAAATATTACAAATTTGAAGAAAAATTTGGACTAACACTGAAACCAATTGCTCCTGACAGCGGCCTCAGCGAGAGTGATGTAATTATCTTTAAAATTCATTTGCCCAACTTGGTATAAACAAAGCATAGAAACGGGAATATTTATTTAACGCGCAATATTAGGCGGCTTAACGATCAAAGAATACCGAGGGAAATATGCATCTGTGATATATAAACAAACTTTAAAAATGTGTTTATTATCAACTCGTTGACGCAAAAAGGATTGAAAGAATATTTCGGTGTTTTAATACCTGCGCGAGTAATGGAAAAATAGATGGAGATGCGTGCAGTAGAATTAGAGAGCGCTATATGAAACGGGAGAAGGGAAGTGGTTGATATGTTGTGTGACAGAAAGATTACAATTAAACTAAAAGGAAAATTGTATAAACATGTCATAAGAGCAGCTGTGATGAACGTAACTGAATATTAGGCAGTTAAAAAGAAAGAGGAACAACGAATTCATGTGGCGGAAATGAGTATGCCTAGATGTGGGGTGACAAAAAAGGATAAAATTAAGAATGAGTATATTAGGAGAAGTCTAGTATTATTCTATTTTCGTGGACTAAAAATGGTGCCACATGTCAAATGTCGTATGTCACTTCTTTAGCCTGCTAATCGACTTCTTTACAGTATGGGCCACTAATGCCTGGTAAAATTTTGTATCTCAATAACATTGCAAGCTCCAACTATAACGTCAGACGCTTGTTTATCTTTTTAATTCTCGACTAAAATCGTAAGAGTATTACTCTGTTTTTCAGAGATTAAAAATGACGAACGTATTTTTCGCAGATTAATAAAAATGGCAACCGTATTATTTTATTTTTGTGGACTAAAAATAGCGCCACCTGTCAAATGTCGTAGGTCACTGCTTTAGCATTCTAATTTTCTTCTTTTTGTCTGTAATGTCTTCTGTCATTTTGCGTTTGTGAAATCGTTTTTTACGTGTTATCTAGTCACAGCAGAGTATGGGCCGCAGATCAAATTAGTTGATCAGGTGTGGTCTACTATTCTTTACTCTACTAATATTTTATTTGTTATTTGTTTACATTTAAGTAGTATGTTGTATCGTTTTGGGTTGGATTTGTGTATTTGCCAGAATTAATAAATAAATATTAAGTAGACAAAAGTGTTATGTTCAGATTGTTTTTTTTTTTTTTAATTTGTAATAACCAATCAGTGAAAAGTAAATATTTACATAGTTTTTTCTTTTTTCGTAATTGCGATATTTAATCATTATATACTCAACACTTGTTGATTCCTGTAAATAAAGTTGCTGCATTTAAATACACGGTATAAAAATATTTACCGACAAAAATCAAGGAAACACTGCATTAGAAGTAGCAGGAAGTCCAGGTGCTAACTATTCGTGACCCGCACAAAAAGTTATACGCATTATACGGGCGAAAATACGTAAATAAATTGTTGAGCACGTACATACAATTACAATTTATGGGCTACATATTTTAATTTGCTTCACAGTGTTTGAATGTAATTTAAGATTAAAGCACAATCGCAGAATTTAGCTACTAAGTATTTAATGCACTACAGTAAATTACTTTATTTGCGTTAAAATTGCACTTAATGGGATGATGTTCTAAACTTTTATATTTACCACCATATAATAAATCCGATGGGTTGGATTTTGTAGGATGTCATTTGTTTGGTATCTCCAATAGGGTTTCTATGTCATCGTAATCGTATACTTGTAATGGTTGTCGACTTTTTACTGAGCAGGTAGTTTCTGTGGTAGTTATTTGGTAGATTCATAAAATGAGGTTTTTGCTCATAATCCAGTAAAATAAGGCAAAAAAGGGGGCAAACCTCGGAATGAAAGATAATAAGCTGAAAATTTGCATACGTCTTTATTTTGATGGTATAAAATTTACCTCAAAAGTCTCATATAATCACGTGTCCGTGACTTAAGATATTAAAGGTTAAAGGTCACGAAAATGAGTTTTCTGCAAATATCTCGTTTCCCTTACACTTTATGGCATTTAAGGTGGTAAGAAAAATTGTAGAATGGAAAATTCTCTTCAATTTTTGTCTCAAGTACTTTTATGTACCTTCAACCCTTCTTAAGATAGAGCGCAAAGAGTGGGGGACCGCTTACCTTTGTATACGGTAACGCGAAGTCAGCCAGTAGGATTCAATAAATAATAAGTTATATAGTTAATTATTCACTTAAAATGGGTATATGCTATGTACGCTACGAATGCAATCTGCGAGGAAATTGAAAAATTTTGTAACGTTTCTTTGGATTCTTCAGAACAACACGTTGATAATAGTAGGTAAACTTCTAGATTGGTTTACTCTTCATAATCCTTTTCAAAGTACAAAACAGGTGATATCTATAGCTTCTGGAATCGTGGGCAGTGACCAAATAAATTGTCATAGAGCGTATGATATCGGCATCGAATCAATGGCGAAAATAACTGGTTTGAGCTTTAATGAGATAAAACTAAAACGTGTTAACAAAGTACTACCACTTTCAGCGGTTAATAACTCTGTCAAAATTAACAATTGTAAAGTTTCCATCGATCGATTACTACTCTTCCAGAGAATAACAGCAAACAAAAAATTCCAAAATAATCTAAAAGAATATCTACAATATGAGTTAAGTCCGTATCCAACATCTTTATTTGATAATAATGGCATGAGAAAAACAACAAAATCAGCACTATATAAAAGTATGACTCCTATTGATATTGAACTGGACGAAATCACTACAACATATATTATCGATGGTGGATTTCTTTTGCACCGCATTGTATGGAATAAAGATGATACTTTCTGTAATATTTTACATAAATACGTCAGATATTTACAAACACATTATGGCTCAAGTATCGTTGTTGTATTTGATGGTTACTCAGACTACACTAAGAACATTAAAGCAATGGAACAACTAAGAAGAACTGCCGGTATTTCAAATTTAACGAACTCCATTTTGATGAAACAATGAATGTGCCTATCAGCCAAGAACAATTTTTATCGAACACATCTAATAAAAAAATCTTTATAGACATGCTTATCGATAAATTAAAAGCTGTTAATATCACTACAAAACAAGCCAGAGATAATGCTGATGTTTTCATTGTAGAAACAGCTATTGCAGAGTCTGAACATGTAGGAAAAACTTCCTTCATTGTAGGAGAAGATATTGATTTGCTAGTTATCTTGATAGGACGAGCTCAATCACATCAACAAGAAATTTTTTTTAAAAAAATTGGTAAGGGTAATGCGGAGACAAAATTATATTCATCGAAAAGTTTTGATAAATACCCTCATTCTAAGAAACACATCTTATTTTTACACGCGTTTAGTGGATGTGATACGACTTCTGCGATTTATAGGAAAGGTAAAATATCGTTTATTAAAATATTCGAAAAAAATCGTATTTTCTTAGCAGCGTATAATGCTCCAACATCAGAAGACGATATAGACTCTTTTCGATACACCCAGTTCATCAAATCAACAAGACTCAACAAACCAGTGCAGTTATCAAGTCTTCCACCTTCAAGTGCAGCAGCTCGTCAGCATATCATTCGTGTCTATTATCAGACCCAAATTTGGTTGGGAAATGATTTAGAACCCCAAGAATTCGGCTGGGTAATGCAAAATGAATTTCTGGAACCAATAACAACATTATTACCGCCAGCACCAGAAGAACTGCTGAATACAATATTTTGCAATTGCAAGAAAGGTCGTGGTTCTAATTGCGGATGCAGGAAATCAGGATTGCAATGTACTTTAATTTGTGGGCAGTGTAATGGAGAATCATGTCTAAACGCTTCATCAACTTCAGATGATTTCAATGA
Source organism: Diabrotica undecimpunctata (assembly GCF_040954645.1). NCBI lineage: Eukaryota > Metazoa > Arthropoda > Insecta > Coleoptera > Chrysomelidae > Diabrotica > Diabrotica undecimpunctata. The sequence goes on from NW_027312045.1 coordinate 39,379, forward strand.
AGAAAGTGAATATGCACCTGATATTCTTGAATATTTTTATTCTGATACTTTAATAAACGAGAATGATGATGATGAATCCGATATTGAGCAGTCAGAGGAAGAAGAAGAAGAAGACAATGAAGAAGAAAATTAATACAAAAATATTAACCATACATAATAAAAGAATATATATTATATTTGTAACTTTAATAAATCGATTATTGGATTAATAAATAAATATATAATTTAAAAAAATAATAAATGTGATGTTTTCAGTATTTAATTAAATATAAAAATGATTATCAAAAGAAATGTTAAAAATATCATTAAAGTTCATTTGAAATATTTCATTTAATATTGTATGTGTGTTAAAAATAAAATAAATATTATATAAAAAACATATATTTTATAATTAATATCTATAAATATAGTTTATTAAATAATAAATAATAAAAATTTAATGATAATAATAGTATTTTAAGTGAATAATTAACTATATAACTTATTATTTATTGAATCCTACTGACTGACTTCGCGTTACCGTATACACATGTAAGCGGTCCCCCACTCTTTGCGCTCTATCTTAAGAAGGGTTGAAGGTACATAAAAGTACTTCAGATAAAAATTGAAGAGAATTTTCCATTCTACAATTTTTCTTACCACCTTAAATGTCATAAAGTGTAAGGGAAACGAGATATTTGCAGAAAACTCATTTTCGTGACCTTTGACCTTAAATATCTTAAGTCGCGGATACGTGATTATAAGAGACTTTTGAGGTAAGTTTTATACCATCAAAATAAAGATGTATGCAAATTTTCAGCTTATTATCTTTCATTCCGAGGTTGCATCCTTATTTTACCGACGCGCTATCCAGAGTTTTTTTTAGATCTTGTAATTTTTTAAATATATCTTAATAACCCCTTAGCTTTTACATATTGATTTTTTGTAATTATTCTCATCCACCTTATTTAGCTTTCTGCTAATAAATCTCTGGTTCCGCCTTATATGTTTAAATATTATCTCGAAAAGAGTAAAAATGTGACAAAATTGCTACATTTTAACACATGCTAATTTATTTACTCAACGAATTACTTTCTCATTACGCTAATGATCGTACCGCGAAAGAAAAAAATACAAAGCCTATAGGCACGCTCTGTTATACAAATAACTTTCAGGAACTCGTTATGAGAATCTTGAATGCGGAAATTCATGTGGACTTCAGTTGACAATGTGGTAAGAGTTGACTGCTTGAAGCAGTTTTCTGAAACTATAAACAGGGAGAAAATAGTTTGCTACATAGTTTAAAATAGAAATATTAATAATAATTAATGATTGTGTTGCTTTTTGAGTCATAGATGTTTTGTTGTAATCATATTTAAAAGTAGATAGTTACCAACCATAAAATTAAATGAATGGTTGTATGATGGTGCTTTGCTGTTATTATTTATTTATTTATCGTATGGCAATTACAACACATTTAGAACAAATACACAAACACTAGTAATATAGGTATTTGACAAACTTTAAATAGTTACAAACAAACATCAAGTGTATTTATATAATCAATTGACTCTGAAGTTGCAAACAGGAAGTCTTCAGGGCTACCATTGTAGGATCTTGAGGGACACTCTTGAATAATGTGGTCGATGGTTTGGTTCTCCCCACAGTCACATTGAGGAGACGGGTTCTTTCCCCATTTATGTAGCATGTATGCACATCTGCCATGTCTGGTTCGGATCCTATTTAGAGTGGACCATGTTTTGCGTGGAAGATCAAAACCTGGTGGCTTGTGGGTAATGCAGGGCATGTTATTTTGCCATTCGTTCCATTCTTGGGACCATGCATTCGTGATGTTGAACTCCTCATGTATCATTCTTGCCGTTTTCATTGGTGGTTTTCTAGAACGGAGACGGGTATTTCGTACATCCTCGGTATCTTGGTGGATCGGCAGGTTTATATTGTTCATGATCTTTTTGTATTCACGTCTAAGTGCGTCGACTCGTCGTAAATGTGGAGGTGGGATGTGACTTAATACTGGAAGCCATTGGGTGGGAGTTGATTTAATTGTACCAGTTATCATCCTCATAGTGCTGTGCAGCTGATTGTCGACCTTTTTTACGTGTGGACTGTGTAGCCAGACTGGAGCACAATATTCAGCGGTCGAGAAAACAAGGGCTAAGGCAGTAGAGCGGAGAGTGGAAACCGATGCTCCCCAGGTGGTACCGCAGAGCTTCTGTATAATGTTATTTCTTGTACTCAACTTTTGGGCAGTTTTTGTTAAATTCTCTTTAAATGATAGCGTTCTGTCTAGTGTTACGCCCAGGTACTTCGGTGTTTTGTTGTGGGTAAGTGTGGTATTTTCAAACCGTATGTTGAGTTCCTTTCCAGCAAGTTTATTGTTCAGGTGAAAGTAACTAACTTCTGTTTTGGATGCATTTGGTTGAAGTCGCCACTTGCGAAAATATTTGCCCAATATATATAAGTCTGCCGTCAGAACTTCTTCAGACGTTTCTAGTATTCTGCATCGTGTAGCGAGGGCCCAGTCATCGGCGTATCCGAACTTTCTTGACTGTGTTTCCGGCATATCTGCTAGGTATAAGCTAAATAGTAGTGGAGAGAGTACTGACCCCTATGGTAGGCCATTCTTAAGTTTCTTTGGTAGGCTGATATCTGTGCCCATCACTACTTGAAACATTCGGTCGTTGAGCATGCTATCTATTAGGCGTGCTATTGGTTTACAGGGGATTGCACGGAGAATTTTGTATATAAGACCCTCTCTCCATACTGTATCGTAAGCTGCCGAGAGATCAATAAATGCCGCTGAAGTTTTAAGTCTTCTTTGGAAACCCGCTTCGATGTAGGTGGTGAAAACCCGCTTGTTCGACTGGGATCGCCTGGAACAGTTCTGTACTGATTCTATTATATATAAGCCTCTCTAATAGTTTGAAGATGGCAGAGAGAAGCGCAATTGGTCTGTAGCTTTTTAGGTTGTCGGCGGGTTTGCCTGGCTTTAGTATGGCTATTATCTTAGAGCGCTTTAGTTCTTGTGGAATATTTCCAGTTACCTGATGTCTGTGAAAAATCGAGCCAGCCACACTTTTGTATACTTGCCACAATTTATTAGAAATTCAGGGTGAATATTATTAAATCCTGGTGCCTTTGCTGGCTTAACGTCTTTAAGAGCCTTTGATATGTCTTCGCTGGTGAAGGGGAGGGAATGCTCCGTTTCTGTGGCTACATGTTTTAAAGTTTTAAGTTCTCTCTTTACGAAGATGGTGTGTGCTTTATCCTTTGGTGCCCTAGATGCTGTTATTAAAAATGTGGTATGGTGAACTGAAATATTTGTTAGTAGAAGGAACTCTTACTAAAGAAAAATTGATCTAATTCGGCCAATATCAATCATATAGTCATACATTAAAGACAAAAATTCTCAATTATGTTAGCAAAGTAGAGGCTCACAATCCAAATTAATTGTTTATTGTTGTAACTGGGGACTGGTTTCGGGGTTTACAATATAGTAGAAACTGTCAGAGGATATCAGTAATAGACACAGTGTCTTATTAAGTGTCCTTAGCGAATAGGGGTACGTAGATTCTGAATGTGAATTTGGTTTGAACCCATCACGTCAAAATATTAAACAGTATAGCCTTATCCAAGCATTCTTTTGATTTTGAAAATGTACAGATTTTGGAAAAAGAACAAAATTACAACACAAGACGCATATTGGAGATGATTCACATAAAAAAAGATCAACATTATATCAATAATAAGACTGATATTAAAGATCTTTCCAATATATATCATAATTTAATAAACAACTGTTTTCGCTTGGTAAATATGTGTTTTCTCCATGTGAGCCTGCGATCCAAATGCATTCATAAGTATTTTATGTCATCTCTCTGTGACAGAGGTTGACCGTTTAACGATACCGGAGGGCAGTTTCCCTTGCGGTTTGTAAATGTTACCCGCGCAGATTTTGTCTCGTTGCCTCGTAGACGCCACATTTTTAGCCAAATTTTTATTGCATTTTGGATAGCCTGTACTCTGTGTGATGTTACGACTGGGTCTTCATGAGAAGAGATTGCTGTGTCATCTGCATAAGTTGCTGTTGTGACTTATGGTGATTTAGTTAAGTCCGCGGTGAATATCAGTTACAGCACTGGTCCGAGAACACTGCCTTGAGGGACTCCAGCCATAATTGGGTAAAGTCTGGTATACTCATAGTGATGTTTTACAAGGTAATGGCGGTCTCGCAGATTTTTTGATTTTGTATAAAAGACCATTATGCCAGACTTTATCAAATGTCTGGGAGATGTCTAAGAAGATTCCGGAGAAATATTTTCTGTTTTCCAGTGATTGGCGTATTTGTTCATTGGTATTGGGGTAAACCCTATGAATTTGTTCAGTGGTAGCGTGCTGTGGCCTAAATCCAAACTGGTGACGAGGTATTATTTGTGTCAATTAAAATCGGCTCTATTCTCGATAACAGTCGGTTTTCCAATATTTTAGACATAATAGGGAGCAGGCTAATGGGTTTGTAAAACTTTATTTCCTCCAAGGATTTTCCGCATTTTGGAATTAATATTATTTGTTCTAATTTCCAAACTAGAGTAAAATGTCCTTTTCTTAATATGGCGTTATACAGTTGTGTAAGATAAAGTAGGGACTTTCTTGGTAATTCCTTTAAGATTCTTACGGTAATTAGGTTATACTCTGAGGAGTTTTTGGGGTTTAATTTAGTGTGAATAATGTTATTGACTTAAATGTAATTTTTTTTAGAGGAGTTTGAAGTTGATAATGAATTAGTTGATAATAATTAAGGTAAACAACTTGTACCTTTGGCCTGAGGTGCTTGCATACATATAATATTCGCATGAAATTAGTGTTATATATTTTGCATGTGATCTTATTTACTGGAAAGTAAATAACCTTATAAATAAATTAAAATGTATTACAAATATTTAAGTAAAATTAGGAAGTTAAGATTAATATGATATTACAAATTAATGAGTTGCATTTGTGATTGAACACTCAGGAGATAACATAATTTTAGTATAATTTTCATTATGTTGGAGGTCTTTTGACTATTATGGTCTATATAGACCCAGTTAAGCTGTGTCTGTAAAGTTAGAAATGATGAAGTTCTTAGACCGCTGAACTAAACAACACAATTGGTAAATATTATAAAAAGACGCAAGCTGAAATACTTCGGTCACAGTATGAGGCACCCTCATCAACTTTTGCATCTCATCATACAGGAGCAGGTCATGACTTCAAACCCCGCACAGGTTCGTAGGAGTTACGTACTTTATATAGGATACTTAGAATCTTAATATCAAATTATAAATGTGTTTATTAGAAAAACTAGAAAGAAATAACGACGTAGTAATAACAATTGTCAACTTACCAAGCATTATATTATAAACAATGGAATTAATGCAAACTTTTAAGACACCTTTCTTGTCTTATAATACTTATATAGCACTACAAATAAAAACTCTTTAAAAATAAGATGATCCGTGCAATGAAGGTTTAAAATCGCAATACATTTATTTTAATTATTACGTAACATCAGATTTGCTAGGATTTGCCGCCTATCATTGGCATGATTTACAAAGAAATATTTTGTAACGAGTCGTGGGTCTCATTGTTATCTACTGTACTCTGCACGAACTGGAATTAATGAAGCAATTGTATAATTTCCCTGACGATATTATTGAAGAAACGATAATTATTATTGTGTCATAATATTTTTGATTCACAATAGAGATAAGTATAGCACCTGTTTACTAAAATCTAAAATTCATATATATCTTCGTTTGTATATTAATAATGACATACCAATGGTCCTTACGAAACATTAAACAAAAAACTGCTGTTAATGCTGAATATGTAAATAGTGTATGTTATATTGGTTAAGCAGCGAAACTTTGCTTTAAAATACATTCTTTTTACAAATTAACTCATTCCTCTTCTTTTTGTACCCATATTTATCCTCTTCTGAAGATATAGTGCGTAATAATATATATTGCATGATACTATGACTAACAAGATAGGATCTTCCCGTAGCACAAAATCGGTCGTGTTCGCGCATGCCGTCATTGGAGACCAGAATTTGAATTCTTGTTAAAGTTAAATGGGATTTTTATGCAGTCTATGATAAAATTATTCAACGAGCAAAATAATAATATTAAATAAAGGTTTAATAATTACAGTAATCGTACACAAAAGGATATCTCCAAACTATTTATTAAAAATTATTTCTTGACACATACAAAAAATTGACATTACGAACGTGCAAGTCTCCAATTACGTCACGACTTATGCGCAATATCTTATCTTCTTAATCATAGTATCATGATATATTGTATTCCTGATTGGTACAAAATATGGCGATGTTGTTTTCTGTTTTCAGATAATATTGAGTAGTTAGTTTGAGTATTTTGTGTTACAAAACATGAGTCGGTTATACTTTGTACTACACGTTGCTGATCTGAATGTGACTTTACATCAAATACATTGACAATTGACATTGAATTGCTGTCTTTAGTCCATGGTACATAGAATAGCAGGTATGATATTGCGCAGGCTACTCCCCTACTATCGACGTAGTAATGAGAGTTGCCGTCATTGTAATACATCTGTTTATAATGGGAATTTTATCAATGTTTTAACTTTTGACGTCTTTAATAAGCTTGTAGAAGATTTTATAGTATTTTTGTGAGAGTTAAGTTGATTTGTAGGCATTTTAGTAAAAAAGAATTATTATTAAGAATATTTTCACCTCTCTTTGCGAGTTTTTTGAGTAATAGTGGCTTTGTAGGTATACCTACTTTATATGGACAACATTTTGGTCTTTTAGAAATTGTAAATAAGGTATGTTTAATTATTATTGAGTCAGTATTTAATACTCAACCATACTTATACCCATCTTATATTTTTTAGGGGGGTTTTGCTAGGAATAGTTTATAACCGAAACATAAAATGCGTTGTGCAGTAGCTCGTTATTTAAGTGATAATCAGACAAAAGGTGCCGATAAATCTATTAGGTTTTATAGTTTTCGAAGATATAAGAAATAAAAGAAAATTAATAAAAATTGTAACTTAAAACCTTGTGTTTGATTTGTTTTCCGATTTTAGTGCAGATAATTAATGATCGATTATTTTCTTCTGTTTACGTTTAGACGAAGACTTTTTTCCTCCTCGACACTGGCGCCAAATAAGACAATGCAATCAAAAGCTAACTCGTAAAATTTACGAAGATTACATCCCTTACAATCCCTTTCTAGGATTAAAAAGCGAAAAACACAAAATAACTCACAAATTTATTTTACAGATTTATTTTTTTTTTTTCTTCATTGTATTATTATTTTTTTAATCAAAATAATAAATCAATAGAACACAGTTAACATAATTAAAAAATTAATTGTGTTCTGATTGCTAACGTTCTTACGGGGAATATTTAAAATCACTCTCATTGTGACGTAATGCGCGAACTCGTCCCAATTTCTCTCTCGGGAGTATCATACCTGTTATTCTTTGTACCATGTCTTTAGTCCATTTTACAAAAATATCTCCGTTAGGTAATTGTGCCCAATAAAGTTGCCTACATAGATTATAGGAGAGTTAAGTAATGACAGTCCTTTTCCACTCCATTTTACTTGAAGAAGTTTATAAACATTTGTTATTGATTGGTATTTATTACTGCAGATTGCAGACTTTTTATCGACCGATAGTTTAAACGGGTTGGGCTGTTAGTGCGCACACCGAGCCAACTAAACAGTCGGGTTGGTGAAGAGGTACTAAAGTTCGTATTTGACTGGTGAAATGAGCGGTCATACAATGCAAGCATTGTCTACTAGAAATGTTATTATCATATTATTGCTCTCAACAATGAAGGAGGAAAATCAAGAAGAGATTCTGTGAGTGTTGGGTGCATCCAATTTTCAGTGAAAGATTATTTAATGCAAAATTGTACACAATGCATTCTAAAGTACTTGATTACCCAAAAAGTTACGCGCTAACTCAGAGTAGCTTCAATGAATAGTGATGCTAATTGGACCAGCTATAGCAAGGGAGAATACCAATTTAAGACTTTCTATACCTTTGGAGGAGGAGGATTCAGATTTAAACTTTTTTTATAAACGCGTAGGTCTTGCTCTACTTCTTCTATTAACTTTACCACGCACGTTTCTGCAAATCAACGATAGTGATTGGGCAAAAAACCATTTTCTCGTAAAAAATAATCAAAAAATATTAGCACAGCACGAGTGGGACGCTAAGCTTTAAGCGAATTGAACTATCGGCCGATAAACAATCGACGTCGTGTGCGTAAGTCGTAAGTAGTCAACCTACTGATTAAACAGATCGGCCGATAGGTTGGCAGTTAGTTTTGAAGGCAATTGGGAAGCCCATAAAACTTTTTTATCGGGCGATACTGATTCGGTATAATATGCATACTACTTCTCCGTACGGGTTAAGAAGCTGACCAAACTATAGGCCGATAAAAACTCTGCATTCTGCGGGGGCCCTTAAAGCGACCGACGATTTTGAATGTTAGTTGAATTGATTGAGTGTCCAATCGACAAAAATCAAAATTCATTTTAAAGGTGAAAAGTCTATCTTTTTCACCTTTCAGGTGAAAAGCCTGACAGTTGGCCTGAAAAGTGGCCAGAGAGCTTGGAGTCACTCGTTGTATGGTCCAAAAGTATACCAACGATTCGTAGAGACTGGATCTCCTGAACGAACGACCAGGATCAGACGCGAAAAGAATCACGACGGCCAGAGAAGTCCGTTCTGTACAACTTACTTTTTTGCAAAATCGGTTCTTTATGGCTAGAGCAACCCAAAAACGTTTTCAAAATGCTCACGGGTGGACATTAAGCATTTCTACAGTGGGAAGAAGGTTAAAGGGAATTTGATCTAAAGGGTCTGCTGTCCAGCACCTTTGCTAACAGAGCCCATCGACACCGCTGACTTAGTTTGCTAGATACACGAGCATTGGACAATAGAAGATTGGAAAAATGTTTTGTTTAGGTGATGAGACCAGGATGGTTCTTTTTCAGCATGGTCAGCATGCAATGCCTCTTGCTGGTTTGTGTGCGAAAACTTTATTTCATGCAAGACAAACGCGCGGCCACATGTAGCCAGGATGGTAATGCAATACCTGATGAAGCTGTTAAATAAAAAAACCGTTGCTCCGATTTTTGATATTTTTTACGATCTCATGAGATCAATAAAATTTATCACTTCCATTGACCAGGAGTGACAAACTTTTTTGGAGCCCCAAATTGATATTTTCAAGCAAAATTCAGTTTGTTCGTATGATTTTTAGAGGCTCGTGGCCTTTTGATATCGGTATGACCCAAGATAGAAACTTATGGAAAAAAATTTAATTAGCGAACCCTTACCTGCATAGGAATAAAGGCAAAGGGGCAAATAATAGGTGTAGTTTTGTGTTATATTACTTTTAATAAGTTACTTTAATAAATGAATTCGTCTATGTTTGATTTCTGCTTTCCAAAGTTCTTCTATATGGAAATAGTAAAAAAAATTGAATTTTTTTAGATTAACTTTCATTGTTATTTAAACAACACGAAATATTTAATTCAGTACAGAATTTCAAATCAACGAAATATATCTGTTTAGCTTCAAATGTAATGGTATGATATCGGATTACAAGAAATGTACTTATTAGTAGTATGATAAACAGTAAACACATAGTGTTATTTGGTACGATATCAGTGTACCGTATCAATAGCGGTTATTTGATTAGGAAAATATATAGGTAGATGGACGTATGTGGTAATAATTTTTGTAACAAACATAAACTGAGAGTTAAGACCGCAAACCATAAGGTCAATTCCACGAGCAGATTGAATTTAATGGTAACATTACACAGCGTTCAGCGTAAGATTAAATATGAAAATTAATTATTTCAAGAGTAATAGAATTGGGTTAGTGTTATAAAACCGTTCATTAATACAAGAAGTTAATTTGTATTAAAAATTAGTTTTTAGCTGTTGAATATAAATTACAGTCACTTACAATAATTGTTTTGCTGTTATTGGTATAATTTGCCGTTGAGTTTTCCAAGAGCGCAATGTGCAATCATCATTATAATTGTCCTCAATTGCGTTGTTGGTCATCTTATCTATGAGAATGTAGTATACAGGATATTTTCCTGGTTTGCAAGTAAAAAGAAAGCTTTAGGAGATAATTCAGAAAAATACGGTAACACGACCAAGTGTATCAAGAAGTTTTTTGAGACTTATGGACCACAATAAATTAAAATCTGTAGGTTTTCTGCAGTGAATTCAGCGGATATTTTAAATTATTAATAATAATTTGAGGATGCCCCCTTTTAAGTACCTTCGTCTACGAGTAGAAAGTAAAGCATTTTAAGTGAAATAACTTTTATTCTCTATAAAATGATATGTGTTCGTTGGAGAATTAAATAACCAAGAAGGGCTTCTTTTGCAGCTTCGAAGTTTTGACTTGTAGTGAAGAGCCTCTCATACTCCGTACAGGGCAGGTAGGTCCACATGGAACAAAAAAACCAACCGGCAATAACTTATTCTACTTTTGTTGTTATGAGAAAGCCGTAGATGAAGTGTACCACAAGGTAATCGAATTATATATTGCAGTAATTATTGATTAAAATTCCTTTATAATATGGATAATTAAAGCTCATATCTACTACTTGTCGTGTTACACTTCAACTTCGTTTAGTTAATCGCATCATAAAATGGTTTTACATTATTAAAATGAAATTTTCGAAATGATATACATTTCTGTCATTCTCATCATATAGATATAAAATATTCTTATTGTTAACGTCTAAGATTTGCTCATTAGAGTAGGAGAAATTATTTAAATTTAAGTTAGTTTTAATATTCTCAAATTCGGTATATTCATTTTGTTTTTGATGGACATGGTTTAATCGAATTCTTGGCAGAGCTTCTAATTTTAGTTTACTTACAATAGTATCGATTTTTTCAGTTACGTCAATAACATTTTTACTTCGGACTTGATGTTCGTGTATATTATTTACACTAAGTATATTATGTTCCTGATCAGATTGAAACAATGGGATTTCCTCGCGATTAGCAAATAAAGTATTTAAACCAAAGTCAATAACACATTTATTCTTTTCTAAAAAATCATAACCAAGTATTCCATCAAAAGGAGAATTTATGTCAACTATATAGAATTTTTGAACACCCGAAAATAACTTAAAGTTTACGCTCTTTGTAACTTGAATTGGTTCGTTATTAATACCAAATATTTCAAAATTTTCATGAATAAAGTGATAAGAGTCTAAAATTTTACCTGATTTCAATATTGATATAGCTGCCCCTGAATCAATTAATAATTTTATATTCAAATTTTTAATATGCACGTAAAGAAGCGGTTTATTTGCTACTTGGTAAACTGTAACGTTGTCAGCGGCACTTGCTCTAAAGAAATCCTGATCAACTTCGATTTCTATTTCTTTTTCTGAACTATCGTTGTCGCAATAGGTATTATGAACAACATTGTGAGATTGTGGTTTACGATAACATTTTTCTGCTTTATGTCCATATTTATGACAAACAGTGCACTTTGGAATGGTTAATTTAATTGGTGGATTTATCGATTGATTTGTTGAACCGGGATCAGAAAATGTTTTTTGCGTACCTGCAGTACTTGAAAAAATTTCATTGTCATTATTTATAATTAATTTAGAAAAATTGTCATTTGTTTGTTTGAAATATTGTTGGTTTTCATAATCATTTAAAATTTGATTAATTTGAAGTAACGAACTAGGATTTAAAGAGCGAAGCATTTGACACAAAGGTTCTTTTATGCCCGTAATAGCGGTCAGAATTGCAGTTTTACTGTGAAAATTATTTAAACATTTTTTCTCAACATTGTTCAAATTTGAATCGTATTTGATAACTTTATTGATTCTTATTAATTGTTTTTAAATTCTATCAACGAAATTTGTAGGTTTTTCATTAGAACGTTGCTTAAAATGACATAACTCAAAATTTAGACACTGCAAATCCAAATTTTCACCAAACTGAGAAAGGAGAGCATTTTTTATCTCTTGCCATGTCAAAAATTCTTTCGAGCCAATGAAATCAAGAGCTTTTCCCTCTAACCTGCTTTTTACAATAAAAGGAAAAATTTGCAATTCCGCTGGGTCAAAGTTTGCAAAAATGAAATCAACAGAATCTATAAAATAATGTAATTTTGAAGAGGACCCATCAAAAACATTTATAAGCTTGATAGCTTTGTCACAATTAATATAATTATTAGAAGTGGTAGCGGAAATTATTGGCGTAGTTGCTGTTACGTCGTTAGTTGCCATTGTATTATCAAAAATAAATTAAACAATTAAAAAAAATGCAAATACTAGATATGATTGCTTAAAAGTTTGAAAATTGCGAAACAGAGTAAATAAAAAAATGAAAACAAATAAAAAATTAATATAATTCGACTAACCTCAAGTATTTCCGTGAGAACGTGGCTTTACACCGGAACTGGTCGAAAACGTTGCAGCGTCTCAGATCAAGTGGATTTACACTGGAACAGGTAGAGAACGGGTGAAGAACGTTGTACCTTCTGGATCAACTGGGTTTACACTGGAACTGGTCGAAATTCTAAACTGTTTGTAGTCGGAATGGTAGCCGAGATGTTGCTTCTTCTGTGGAAATGCTTCACCGTTTCCAGGGTCGAGTGGCTTTTCACTAAAGCTGGTTGAGAAGATTTCACGAAGTTGCTAGTTGCGCCTCCCCAGAACTTCCGAATTACTTTGTGGCTTTACACAACAAGTGGCCTTACACTTGGAATTCTTCGAAGTTGCTTACGGGTTCATTCAGTTTTCCTTCCTCGTGGCCTTACACTCGGAACTCAAATACTAAGTCACTAATTCTCCAATTTTCCAATTAACGATAAAAATCGATTAAAAAAAGGCTTTACTTTTTCTAATTGGAAATTCTACTGACTGCGCTACTTTTATTCTCTATAAAATGATATGTGTTCGTTGGAGAATTAAATAACGTAACTCTGAATGAAATGCACAAATTTATTTAGATGTTAACAGTTTAGGGTATAAGACTATACTCACTTAAGAATTACAAACTTTATCCTAAAAACCTCTCATAGTTCTTGATAATATCGTAAACACCTCGAGATACTCAGCGTGGATGTTTATCATCTTCTAAGTAGTCTGAATATTGAGATAAAACACACACACACACAGTGGCGTGCTCGCCATAACACCTATACAAGAATACGAAATGAAACAAAGTAGTTGGTAAGAAGAACAAAAAATTAACACTAGGAACAGTTTACAATAAGGATGGAAAGGGCGCAAAAACAAATATGGAGATTAATAAGAAACCAATGGAAAGAAATGGCAAATTTGAAGGAATACAATAACATACTAGTGTAAACGAATGGGAAAGATACATGACGGAACTGTTTAAAAGGAAAGGAAAATTATAATCAACACAATAACGTACCTGAATTAGGACACGAAATAAAGATTAGTTTTCAAGCAGTAGAGATAGCCAGAAATTCACTCAAAAATAGAAAGTCACCAGGACCAGACAGAATAACCAACGAGCTTCTAAAACACTGAGGAGAAAGTATAACCCTCTAGATGACAAAACTTATACAAAAACTAATATTTCACTGCAAGTACCAGACGCATGGAGAAACAGCATAATGATACCAATGTTCAAGAAAGGAGATAAACAAGACCCCAATTATAGAGGTATAAATTTACTGAACACCGCACTTAAGCTTACCACAAAAGTTCTAACCAACAAAATCAAAAAAACTAACAACTTTATTAGATGAACAACAAGGATTCAGTTCAGATCCGGAAGATCCTGCGTAGACGCCGTATTTGTACCAAGACAAATCACAAAAAATGCCATCGAGTAAAATAAATCAGCTTATCTATCTTTTATAGATCTAACAAAGGCTTCCGATCGCATACAAGTCGAAGACGTCTTACACCTACTGTATAAAAGAAACATGCCAATCAATATTATACAAACCATTAAAACCATCTACTTTCATATTCAAATACAGGCAAAGATAAATAGAAAGTGTATAACACAGTGCAAAGCGGAGTCGGACAGAGTGACTTATTAAGCCAATTTCACTTTAATATAATGGACAAAATAATACAAGCAAAGGTCATGGTTACAGAGTGGGGACAAAGAAATCAAAATATGGAAAACATACATAGGAAATACTATAATAGCAGAAGAAGAAGCATAAGGTAAGTGCGATTGTTCCTTTTTTTAAACATTAACATTAAATTAAAAATATTTAACCTATTTGCTCTATTGCGTTTATATTTTTTTATTTATGTATGAATTCTCTAAAATGTAGAATCCTTGACTTTTTTCTTTGTCACTCCGAATTCCCGAAACAATATAAGGTCCTTTTTTCCTTCTGATTTAATTCAATTTTTTATCAACTTTCCTTTCAGTTAGAACCATTCATTTTTCTTTACTTTCTTTTTAACTGCATCTACGTTGATAGATCCGTAGACCGACTTCACAAAGTCATTGTGTCCTTTAAAATTCTTGGAGCCTTTACAAAAACTGCGTAAAATTTATAAAATAATTCTCCATCGGAACAAGATTTCTTATGAACTTCTATTTACCCCATGCGCTACGCAAATCAATACAAATTAATTTTCTAAGCGCATATCTTTCTAATTATATCCATTAGACCCGAGTAATGTGTATCACCTTGTATAATGAAATTTTATTGTAAAATGTATAACATTAAATTTAAAAATCGACGTGTTTTAGATTTTTTTAAAAAGGCTTTTTATTTATTTAATATCGAATTTATTCCATACTTTATGGACACACTGTATATGCCGTAGTATCTGAAAGCATTAAAACTATTTTATTCACTCGTATATTGGGTAACTTATAGTTAAATTGTTTGTTTTTTTCAATTCTTTAACGACAACTAAAAAAGGTTTTCTCGCAAAGTAATCATTAAAATAGCTATATACCTGTCGCATGCATTCGCGATAATTAATATATGTACAAGATATTGTCCTCTAACTCACGCTTAATTTTTGAAATACATTCCACCTTTTCCATACAAGTTTTAGTTTGTTTTCTCAATGTACTCCTTCACCGGTAAGAATTTCTTTAAACGTTTTTCAACAAATCACTTAAAACTACGGTAGATGCAAAAATCAAATTTAAATGAGCCTACCTCCTTTTTTTAAATTTTTAAACTGCCTAAACTAGAGCAGAGATATTTGGACTTTGAAGGAATTAAATTTTTTCAAATTACGTTTATGAAGTGGGGTTCTAAAAGTCAATAAAGTACTTTTTACTACTTGCAATCTGAAAATTTTATAAAATAACAATTAGAATTTTAATACCACTTTGGAATTAAGTAGAAGGATGAGAAAGAGAGTGACAGAAAGAAAGAAATAAAACTTAGCGATTTGCCGCACGGTTTACAAAATGTTTCCATCTTCTAGAGAAAGTTCCTATCCTATCAATGCACATCTTTCTACAGTGGCGCACCCAGGGGGGGTTTGGGGGTTAAACCCCCCCCCCCCCAGGACCCTATTCCTACACTGTTACTCACACATTTTAAGGACTCAAAATGGAGGTAGCACCATAGAAAAAATTTCGGTGACCAACCAAAACCCCCCCAGAGGTAAATTCTAGGTGCGCTACTGTCTTTCTAAACAAACGTCTAAAATGTGTGCTTTGCTTTTCGGCATACACCACAAAACTAAACTCTGATTCAGTAACCAACTGTACAACTGATAATCGTTTATTAAACAAGGAAAAAAGGTTTGGGATTTTTCAATAGAGTTAAGAGTGAGAGTCTCGATCAGGTATGTTTTTCTAGTGATCTATTATAAACAAACCATTGGTAATATTGACGCAAAAGTTTATTATAGGAAGGTATAGTAGTACGCGTAATATGGGTAGTAGCATACAATTTAAAGAAACCGCACAAATAGGCGGAATTTACAAAAAAAAGATGATTTTTCAGAATCAACGAAAAACTCATTATTCTTTTCCTATTGCAGGTAAAAAAAAAATTATTGCATAATATGTTTCTAATTAATATTAAAGGAAGTTTCTTTGTACTCTTAGTCAAATAAAAATACTGAGAGTAAAATTATTTAAAAATTTTGAGTTAACACTGTATTGCTCTAAGCAAAATAATGCAAAATTATTTTTAGTTATGACATTATTTATAAAATATTTTGTGTTACTACTGTTACGATAAATATACTGGCCTAACTTTTATGACTAATTATTCTGTTTTATTGTAGAAATTTCGGTGGAAGTCTAGATTCAAATTATGGTGAATTCTCCAACTTGATGTTCTCGACTATTCCAGTATATCAGGATTTCGTATATAAATACAACATTTTTATATGGAGGGGCAGTTAATACTCAAGACCCGCGCTCGCGAATTTGTACGTACGGATATAATAAATTATTGTCAGATAAGTTAATATAAATAACGAAATAAATTAAATCCGTAAGTGTTATAAATATTGAACCTTTTAATAAATTCACAACAAATGGTGTCAGAGTGGGATCGAACATAAATTAGACTTATAATAATAATACAAGTGAATACGTAAAATAAATTGTGAAAATGGCTACGATTTATGAGCTCACAGTGACGAATTTAAGAAGACATCTCGAAGACAGAGAATTAGCTTCTACCGGAAAAAAGGCTGTTAGTCCAACGACTAAAGAACGCTTTGCTAGAAGAAGGACTAGATCCAGAGACTTATATATTTGAAGATGCTGTTATCTCGTCGATTTCGAAATTAGAAAACAAAGTTTCTGACGATATTTCGAAAGTTTCTTCTGATGTAGCCAAAGTTTCTGGTGATGTAGCCAAAGTTTCTGGTGATGTAGCCAAAGTTTCTGGTGACATCGCATCATTAGAGAACAAAGTTTCTGGCGATATACCAAAAGTTTCCGGCGACATCGCCTCATTAGAAAACAAAGTTTCTAACGACATTTCTTCGCTGGAAAGCAAAGTCTCTGCTAACATCTCTTCGGAAATCTCTAAAGTCACTTCTGAGATGTCTGCCCTGGACGATAGAATATCTTCATTAAAAAACCAAGTTGCTGCCGATATGTTAGCCTTCGAAGAAAAGATATGGAAAGAGATGGAAAAGAAGATGGAGGAAACAGGGACAGCAGAGAGAGGTAACAATCCGATTACAGTGGAGATAAAAGAAGACGAGACGAAATTTAAGTTGGAGACACGGCCGAAATTTGAAGGAAGTGGAGGTTCTATTCATGTTAAAGTCCCAACTTTCGACGGAAAATCATCATGGAACAACTACATGAAACAGTTCGAATCAGCCGCAAGAGCAAATGGATGGTCTGAAAAAGAAAAGGCTGTAAACCTGACTATCGCCCTTCGAGGAGATGCCTTAGATGTGCTTCAGACCATAGCCGTAGAGGAGACCGATGATTTCGAACAACTGAAGAAGAGGTTAAATATGCGATATGGCCACGAACATTTGGAGCATGTATATCAGTCACAGCTTAAAAATCGTAGACAGAAGAAAGATGAGGCTCTTCAAGAATATGAGGTAGATATTGCCAGATTAGTACGATATGCTTATCCAACAGCTCCCGAAGACATGATGGAAAAATTGGCCGTTCAAACGTTTATTGATGGTCTTCGTGATCATGAAATGCAGAGAACACTGCGATTAGCTCGTCACAAGACGCTGGTTGATGTCCTATCCGCCGCCCTCGAATACGAGTCAGCTACGCAGGCCTCTGGCGGGTACAGTAAAGTTAGGACTGTAAAAGAGGAAGGAGATGAAGATAAACTTGACCAGCTCGTTAATATGATGAAAAGCATGACATACAAGAAAACGAAGACCATCAGATGCTGGAATTGTGGCGAAATAGGACACGTACGAAGCTCCTGTAAGCACCCTAGGTACGACGCAAATCAAGAAACTCACCATCAGGAAAACTAGAACGGGTCAGCCTTAGGGGGGCAGCTTCGACCCAGAACTTTTCCAAAGACCCTCTCATACTAATAGCTTCTTTGAAATGTCGTGAAGATAGTGTATATGTAGATGGAGACATAAATGGTAAAAAGCATACGTTGTTGGTGGATACCGGAGCGACCAGAACCATTATACGCCCGACAGTTATAAACAGCCGAAAGAAACTGTTACCAACGAGGTTACGACTTCGGACCGCTACAGGTGAAAATGCCAACATTCATGGAGAAATCCAGGTACAATTGGGAATTGGGGCAGAAAAGTTTGTCCATACTGTTATAGTTGCTGACATCGAAGAGGATGTTATATTAGGAATTGACGTAATGAATATGCATGGATTCCAATTGGATTTTAAGAATAAGGTAATCAAAGTTGGCAACGAGGAGGTATTTCTCCATCCACATAATGACAACACTGTGCAAGCAGCCATTACAGAAGATACAGTCGTGCCTGCGAGAAGCGAAACGATCATAGTAGCGCGACTACAGGGAATTGTAGACGAAGGGAGACCTGTTATGATGGAGCCTTGGAACCACGACGATGAGGTTGGCCGTGGAATCATAATTGGAAAGGAATTGGTGACTTCGGCTAAAGAAATTCCTGTGAGACTTATCAATGTCAACGACTACCCAGTGACCATAAAGAAAGAGACAAAAGTAGGAACTTGTGTACCTGTGACATCCATAATTCGTCAGGCGACAACATCTGATAATTCCAACGACAAATTCGACCAAATGGTTGCAGTTGCAGGACAGTCTCTAAATCAGATGGAGAAAAGGAAATTAAGGGAATTTCTTCGGCAGTATCGTGATATTTTCGTACCGAAAGGAGGAAAGACGGGAAGAACTACCGTTGTTAAGCATAAAATTGATACTGGTAATGCTAAGCCAATTCGTCAAACAGCTCGACGATTACCACAGGCGAAGAGAGAGGAAGCTGAAACGATTGTTCAGGAAATGAAGAAAGACGGGGTGATAGAACCTTCTACGAGTCCATGGGTCTCTCCGGTGGTCCTGGTTAAGAAGAAAGACGGAACGACGAGGTTCTGTGTGGATTACCGTTTGCTGAACAACGTTACCAAGAAAGATAGTTATCCTCTGCCTCGGATCGATGACACATTGGACACATTGGCTGGAAGTAAATTGTTTTCTACTTTAGATTTGAAGTCTGGATACTGGCAGGTAGAAATGGACCCAGTCGATAAAGAAAAGACAGCCTTCACCACAGGATCTGGATTGTGGCAATTCAACGTTATGCCATTTGGACTTTGTAATGCTCCTGCGACATTTGAGAGGCTTATGGAAAATGTGTTGAGAGGGTTATCTTGGAAAACATGCCTGGTTTATTTAGATGACATAATCGTCTTGGGGGAGACATTCGAAGATCATTTGAGGAATTTAGAAAACGTTTTTAATCGACTTAAAGCTGCCCAATTGATGCTAAACCCCAAGAAGTGCCAGCTATTTCAAGGTAAAGTCAATTATCTGGGTCATATAGTCAGTAAAGAAGGAGTGGCCGTGGATAAGGGAAAAATCGATTCCATTAAGGAATGGCCAAAACCAACTGACAAACATCAAGTGAGAAGTTTTCTTGGACTATGTACTTACTACCGGAGGTTTATTAAGAAGTTTGCAGATATCGCTAAGCCATTAACGCGACTTACAGAGGAAGCAAGAGAATACCGCTGGGATATAGACTGCCAAAATGCCTTTGAAACGTTGAAAAAGCATTTAATAACAGCACCAATTTTGGGGTATCCACTGCCAGAAGGAGAGTTCATCTTAGATACGGATGCAAGTAATGTGGGAATTGGAGGAGTGCTGTCTCAGATTCAAGGAGGACAGGAACGAGTCCTCGGATATTTTAGTAAAGTTCTTTCAAAACCTGAGCGGAATTATTGCGTCACGAGAAGAGAACTTCTAGCAGTAGTTAAATCAGTAGAGCACTTCTATCAATACCTCTATGGAAGGAAGTTTTTAATCCGAACCGACCATGCCGCCCTTAAGTGGTTGATGCAGTTTAAGAATCCAGAGGGTCAGATAGCCAGGTGGATCGAACGACTCCAAGAATACGATTTTAAGATTGAGCACCGAGCCGGAGTTAGCCACAGAAATGCTGATTCTCTTTCCAGAAGGCCATGCCCCGCAGAGTGTTCCCACTGCAACAAAACGGAATCCAAGGAAGCAGCAGTGCTAAGAACGACGATTGTCAACGACGACTGGACGCCTACTAAGATAAGGGAAGAACAAGAGAGAGATCCAGTTATACAGAAAATCCGAAAATGGAAAGAGGAAAACCGTCGACCACCTTGGCAGGAAATATCAAACCTATGCTCAGTAGTTAAGACGTATTGGGCCCAGTGGGACTCATTTATCATCGAAGATGGCTTGCTCAAACGAGTCCTGGAAAATGATGACGGTGCAGAGAAAAGAAGACAGTTGGTGATCCCAAAGAGCAGAATAGCCGAAGTACTTCGTCAGTTACACGACAGTCCATCGGGAGGGCATTTTGGTGTAAGGAAAACCCTTCAGCGAATTCGGGAACGGTTTTATTGGATGAACAGTTCCGACGACGTAAAAGACTGGTGTAAGAA
>NW_027312046.1:0-59704 GCF_040954645.1 Diabrotica undecimpunctata
ACGCGCTATCTCAGAGTCGACGACCCCCCAAGTTTCCCTTTGTAGCTTTATTTTGTTTAAATCTGCGACATAAAGTCGTGGCAGGAACATTTCCTATGATGTCATACCTTTGATTATGCCATCATTGGATACTCCAAAGTGTGCTATTATAGACAAAAATTAGCATTTTATTAAAACAAGACAAAACATCTTAAATTCAAAGATAACCTAACAATATCGCACACAACATACATAATAAATGAAAAGAATGTTAAATCAAAGAATGGAAAAAGAAAAGTATTTTTGAAGTATGTAAACATTTAATTCCTAGCTGAGCTAATATTAATACATATAGCCCAGTCTGGTTATACAAAAATCATCGATTTCACGGCAAAATGTTTCGCAGATATCTG
The DNA here is from genome assembly GCF_040954645.1 of Diabrotica undecimpunctata. Lineage (NCBI taxonomy): Eukaryota > Metazoa > Arthropoda > Insecta > Coleoptera > Chrysomelidae > Diabrotica > Diabrotica undecimpunctata. Next base: position 393 of record NW_027312046.1, read on the forward strand.
AAGCTTTAAGACATAGGTGGAGGTTACTAGATTACGAATAGATAAAAAGATACTCTTTACCTTGCGTTTTTTTTTTAAACAATAATTTATGGTCAGAATTTGATTTTTTATCTATAAATTTTTTCCCTTATAATTTAAATAAACAATATTTATACCATTTTTTTAAATCAAGAATATCTTTATTTTCCCGTTTTTTCAATTAAAATTGATAAATAATTTACGGAGATATTTGCAAAATGCAGTTTTTTTGCACTAATTTATAAATTTAACTAACTTTTTTATTAACAAAACAAAATGTTATTATTACATTACAACATTGAGAAACTACCGTCCTTTAAATTTGTGCAAAATTTCCCCCCGATCGGTCGAATAGTTTAAAAGTTATTCAATTTGTTTATCCCTGGGACTAATTATTTAAACCATTGAACTTGCCTTATGAATGATGCTAGACACATTTAAGCAATTTCATAGGATTCTTTAAGACTTATACTATCTCAGAAGTTAAATGAATATTGAGTTTTCATCGAAATTATTTACAAAATAAACGTTTGAAAAAGGGTTATGTTTTTTACTTATAAACAATTGTAATAACTTCTATATTTTTCAAGCCACAGACTTGTACGTACAACCATTAGATAGCTGGTAAAAGAACTCACATTTAACAAAAAAAATAAACCTTCTATTAACAATAGAAATGAAGTTAGCGACAATTTTTTTGTTAATTATATCGCCATTGTTTATAAACATTAAGAAGTAAAATTTGCACAAATTTTGAATGAAAATCTAAACTTTATATTGAATTTTATAGCTATAAAATTCATCCAATTTTTCGAAACTTAAAACCTTTCGAAACGAAGATACTTTCGAAAGATCGACATAGGAAAGTGGAGGGGAAACTGTTTTACCTCCTCGCTGCAAAATTTAATATTATGGTTACGGATTTATCATTTAAAAGCTTCAACAGTTCTGTAGGAATTTCATCAGGTCCATTTGCTTTTCCATTTTTAGCGTTTCTTATTGCGTATTCTACTTCTTCTTTCAATATGTCTGGCCCAGTTGCATTGATTATCTGAGTTAAGTTGTTTCTATCGTCTTCAAATAATTCATTCAGGTATTCTGTCCATCTTTTTATTTTATTCTCTAGATCTACAATAAGATTTTTATCTTTGTCTTTAAGTTTACCTATTTGGCATTTCTTTATGCTTCCTGTTATCTCTTTTACTTTTTTGTGCATATTGAACGCATCGTACTTTTTCTCATAGGTTTCCATTTCTTCACATTGTTCTTTAATCCACTCCTCTTTGGCTTCTTTTATTTTCTTTTTTATGTGTTTATTTGTATCTTTGTATTTGTCTGGGTAATTCTTCATCTTTCTTCTTTGTTCCATCAAGTCTAGTATATCTTGTGTCATCCACCCCGTATTCTTTGTTGTTGTTTTTGTAAGATGTTTCTTTCCTGCTGTTTGTATAGCTGTATTTATGTACTTTAATTTTTGGTTAACGTTGTTTGTATCGTTAATTTGTTGCTGCACTGAACGGACGTTTTCATTTATTTCTTTTCCTGTTTCTTGTCGTATATTTTTGTTTCTAAGTTTATTTAAATCTAGTGCTTTTCTGTGTGGCCTTCTAATCTTTTTTGGTCTTGCCTCTATCACAGTAACTACCGGGTTATGATCTAAGCCTATATCAGCTCATGGGTACGTCTTAGTACATTTAACAGCATTATGATACCTCCTTGCTATCATAATGTAGTCTATTTGATTTCTCACTATTTTTTCTTTGGTATGTTGTGGAGATGTCCATGTATATAACCGTCGAGGTAATTTTAAAAAGGTATTTGATATTACGAAGTCTTCACTTTCGCAAAATTGAATCAATCGATCTCCTCTGTCATTTCTGTTTCCAAGCCCATATTTTCCTACTTGTTCTCCTACCTTACCTTGACCCACCTTGGCATTAATATCGCCCATTAATATGTTAATGTATGGAAAGACTGACTTAATAAGTGAAAACAAACAACCTGCAACAAAAAGGTTCAGACCTGACAGTGAAGTCGAATAAATGAACCAAATTTTAAGTTTTAAACCAATGTATGTAAAGAAAATAAAAAAAGTAAAGTTCAATAAACATTGCAAAATTTAATAAGGCAATTGATGAAAAAATCGACTTATTTTATCAAAGCAGTAAGGCAGATTAGATTAATATTGTATATCATATTTGTAAGAAAAATTGAATAAAAATCAATATTGTTAATTATTATAAAAATACAAACAATTATAATTAATATAAGGAATATAATAATATAATGTGTAAAAAATTACCTGAAATTTAATTTATAAATATATAAGTATTATTACATCATTGATATAAAATGAAAAAACATATGTTGATTTTCCGGGATTTTCCGAGATTTATGTGGGGTGAAAATTATGTCATCATTATTAATACTGCGACAGACTATTCGAGCAAATTAAAAAAAAAGTAAGTATTTAGGGTGAATTTCAAATGGACTCAATTTTTCCAAGTTTTCCCATATTTTCCGGCCAGTGAAAACTATGTAGTTATTCATATTTTGACGAGCTACCCCAGAATAAAAAAAAGAGGCTTGCAGCTACAAAGGAAGCCGAGATAATGTAAATTTTTCCTACGTGTTGCAATTTAAGTTCCGATGCCGAAAAAAAAACTGAGTTGAAACAGATATCCTCTCCACTTTCCTATGTCGATCTTTCGAAAGTACCGTCGTTTCGAAAAATTAGATAAATTTTATACCTATAAGTTTCAATATAAAGTTTAGATTTTCATTCAAAATTTGTGCAAATTTTACCTCTTAATGTTTATAAACAATGGAGATATGATTTTTTTAAAAAATAGTCACTAACTTCGTTCCTATTGGTCATAAAAGGTTTTTTATTTTTTAATGTGAGCTTTTTTACCAGCTATCCAATGGTTGTACGTACAAGTCTGTAGCTTGAAAAATATAGAAGTTATTACAATTGTTTATAAGTAAAAAACATACCCCTTTTTCAAACGTTTATTTTGTAAATTTTGTAAATTTCGATGAAAGCTCAATATGCATTTAACTTCTGAGATAGTCTAAGTCTTAAAGAATCCTATGAAATTTGCTGAATGTGTCTAGCATCATGCATAGGGCAAGCTCAATAGTTTAAATAATTAGCCTCAGTGATAAACAAATTAAATAACTTATAAAATATTTGACTGATCGGGGGAAATTTCGCACAAATCTAAAAGATGGTAATTCCTTGATGTTTAAATGTACTAATAAAATTTTATTTTGTTAATAAAAAAATTAATAAAATTTATAAATTAGTGCAAAAAACTGCTTTTTTGCAAATATCTCTGTAAATTATTTATTAATTTGAATTAAAAAAACGGGAAAATAAAGATATGCTTGACATAAAAAAATGACATAAATATTGTTTATTTAAAATATAAGGGAAACAATTTATAGACAAAAAATCAAATTGTGACCATAAATTATTGCTTAAAAAAAAAACGCAAGGTAAAACTAGGAGTATCTTTTCATCTATTCATCATCTAGTATCCCCCACCTATGTCTTAAAAGCTTCAGATATCTGCGAAACATTTTTCCACCTTTTTTTTAACCAGACTGGGCTAATAGAACAACTGCTTTCGTTTACAGAGTTTGAGTCTTAATTATACTTAAATGCATCTAACACATTATTTTTATGAGCCCTAATTATTTACAGAAATGCAACAACGATAAGTTAGCTTCTGAAGTTACTTTCATGTGGCATATCTAATTTAAATATTATGTTTATATAGGATTAAACCACATTTATGAGTTGTAATGAAAATTAAATTTTTAATTAACAAATGTTTGACCCACTTTCTGTTTCGATTTCCACTCCAGAAATCGTTATCCAAAAATGGTTATCAAACAAATTCTTAAAAATGTATAATCAAAGATTTTGTTATTGGATATGCTTTGGTAATATTTTGTTATTTGTTATAACCAACAACAAAAGCTTTGGTTATACATTTCTCAGAAATTGTATAATAATTTTTTTTGAAAATAATTTCCAGAGTGTTCTATGTACGTTAAAGTTTTCGTATTTTCCCTCATATACATCAATTTTGTAGTATCGTCTCTTCATCCAGGCATTTTTGATATTCGTAGTTATTTGTAGCATTATTTTTATACCCTCTTCTCATCTCCATAACGATTTATATCTCGTCTGTTATCCACATCTGTTTCGATTTTTACAGTTGCTAATAAATTTTCTCCCACTGTTCATCTATGTTATCGGTATTTTCAATGTTTTACAGTAAGCTATAATCAATCTGGTCTTTCGGTTTTCGATATATAATTTCATCTTTTAATTTGTGAATATCCAATTTTTCGCGGTTTTTCCGGGTCATGATTTTTTTTTTCAAACTATTATCGCAATAGATTTAGATAGATAGAAATATTTTTCCTAATGTTTTACAATGGAATTACTAACGAGACAACGTTATTGTCCTGATTGGGTGTGATTGCCTTTTTAAATATATATAAATCACCTTCTATTATTTTGTTGACAGATATTTTTAAAGGAAGTTACAGTTGACAAAAGTTAAAGTTGATTTCATGTAATCGAATGATCTTCCAATAAAGTCGTCCCAGGAACGCAACTCAAAAATATTGACAGTATCATTTTAAAGTCATCTCCTTTAAAATTTATATTAGCTATATAAATCTGAGTTGACATTATGCATGAGCCAAAAAAGTTAAATTATTAGAAAAATATTTTGTATTACGAAGTAACAAAACAAAATAATTTGTTTAATTTGTATTTTGACAACGATTTCCGAGGTGGAAATCAAAACATCAAAATAGACGTATTTTCAATAAATATTGTGGTTATTTTCTAATAAAAATAGTCTTCTTTTTTTTATCGTGCCCTCTTAAAACGAACGTTGGCTTTCTTCCCAAGTCTTTTCTTTCCTCTACTCTTTCTTGCATGATGACGTGTGTAAGAGCTTATTTATCGTTTCGAAATACGACCGAGAGACGATGTTTTTTAATTATTTTGATAAGCTTTCTGTCACGTTCCAATTCGTCTTAACACTTCTTTGTTTAGGACTTTTGCAGTCCAAGGAATTTTAAGAATGCCCCTATATAGCCACAAAATGTAAAAGTAAATAACAAAAAAAAATGGAAATAGAATCTTAAAACCATAACGTCAAATAAGCTGTTTACAAGTTCTCATAAATTGTTAACACTAATAGTTTTCTTTGTCGTACACTCAGAAACATGAAGTGAAATAGAGAATCTGATGGTTTTGTAAACATATATGCTTACTTTATAACAGTGCTTTCCTGTAGGAATACAAGGAATTTAAAATAACTAAATTTAGAGGAGACATTGGAGTCATATGGTACCCTTGATTTTTTACGTCATAAAATTTAGAACATGCATTAAGATATGTTTAATTTAAGTGCACTTTTTTATTCCGTAGGGTTAAAATTTTTAGCACGCAATAAGGAAATCGTTGATTTATTAATACACTACTCAACAATTAAAGTGGATAATTTTAAAATTCCTAAAATTAATATATAAAACTATGTTTAAAATAATTGCCTGTACTATATTCTATATGCTATATTTATTGCTAATATTTTTTGCATGTGGTTTTTTTCTGCCTATTCTTATCGGCCCTTATCTCGTACAAAGAGAGACATGTTGTTCCAAACATGAATATATCATTCTTATAAAAGTGCTTGTATTGGCTTTACTAGTTGTCAATAAGCCAAGAAATCTATTTATCACAAAAACATTATGCCGTAAAGATGTTTAGAACTAGTGCAGCTCGAGCAATTAGTTCGTTGGATCCAACAAGGCATAACTCAACAAGAGGTTGCTATGAGGCCAAATGTGTCGCAAAGTGTGATAAGTCGTGCATGGAATGGGTATGTAGCAACTGGATCTGCAACATACAGACATGGAGGAGGAAGAGAACGATCTATAACTCGTCGGCAAGACCGTTTTGTAGTTCTGACGGCAAGAAGAAACCCAACATTCACGGCTTCCAGAATTAACAGTATCCTCAGGCATGCTACTGGACAAGCGATTTTTAGTCAAACTGTCAGAAGACGGTTACATTCATCCAATTTAAGGGCTGGACAGTGCGCTACCCATTCACGACTATCTAGGGAGTAGCGTTCATGCAGATATCGCTGGGCGATGGAACACTATCAGTGGAATTTCGAAAATTGGAGGATTTGTCTCTTTACTGATGAGTCCAGATTTCGTTTGTATACGAATGATGGCCGAATATTGGTGTGGAGGGAAAAAAGACAGCGTTACAATGAAAATCTAAGAGTCCCAACCACTCTTTTTGGAGGTGGATCCGTTTGCGTGTGGGGAGGCATATGTTTTGACGGTCGCATGGACTTAGTCGTGTTAAATAATGAGACAATGGCTGCTACACGATATCGGCATAGAGTCATAGTACCAATAGTTGTTCCATTTTTTGGTGCAATAGGCGAACAATTTGTTCTGATTGATAATGCTCGCCCACACCGTGCGAGACTTGTCAACGAGTGTATAGAAGCTCATGGCATTACAAGAATGGAGTGGCCACCGTGTTCACCTGAAATGAATTGCATTGAACATGTTTGGGTTGAAATGTCTAGGTAACAAAACAGGCTACTTCAACCGCCCCAAACCTTAGATCAATTGGCCAATACATAAGGCGCGATTTAGGAATGTATACCGCAGCAGTTCATCAATAATTTAATAAGAGGTCTTCCAAATAGAGTTAGAGTGCTAAGGCGACACAGAGGTGTACCCATACGCTATTAATTTTTCTCTTCGGGATATTAGAAATTGAGCAGGAATCGAAATTTTAGGTTGTTAATTTTACAATTTTTGTTTATTTTCTATTTTTTTTTCTTAAAGAATGTCTTTCTTTCGGTTCATCTGTATGAAAATACGAAGTAAAAATAAATCTTTATTTATATCACTCCACTTTTCTATTTGACCTTATGAACAAAAAATAAAATACACATTTTCATAATATCCACTTCAATTGTTGAGAAGTATATTTTAGGTATTATGAAATAATAGTATTATGTAGAGAAGTATATTAAGCAAAATACCTTTTGTAATTATTAAAATATTTGTTAAAAGTAAACTAAATATAATTAAATTATAAATGTTCGCTTACGTAGCATATAGAATGCATCAAGATATATAATTTCAATGTTTTACTTTCTTTTGAATTTTTCTCGAATAGATGCGTTTTCACTTTCTTTTCACAATAATTGCCAACGCATATCATTAATGTAATAGGATTAAATTAAGCGTATACCTCCTTCAAGTATCAATTTTCACCTCTATTCTTTTGTTTTAATGAAAATAATGTCCAAAACAGTTGGAGTTAACTTTCTAAACATTTCTTGGCTACAGCAGTTCTAAATACAAATATATAAATAGGTATTGTTGTTGTACTTGCGTTTTGTGTTCCTAACGTGTTGCAGTTTTTTATTTATTGCTTTGAGAAATTTAAACAAAGAATGCATCTGTTCTCTTGTAGTTTGAATGGTTTCTCTGCGGTAATATATATATATATATATATATATATATATATATATATATATATATATACATATATATATATATATATATATATATATATATATATATACAGAAATAGTGTTATTGTTTTATACATTAAACAGCTGTTCCTTTAAGTTTTTTAATATACCTATAATTAATGGTTTTGAGAAATTAAACATAATATTTAATTATAGGTTACTATCAAATAAGACAAACAATGCTTCTATTCTTTGACCGTTTGGTCTAAAGAATCCCTGGGCGTATCTCTAATATTAGGTGTCATGTATTTATAATATAGGATTTATAGTCGTTGGAACTACGACTTAAATGTGAATACTTCGGTGCATTTCTGGTCAACCTGTGGATGAGAAGTATGGTAACAAGTGGGGACTTCGGCCGTGTGTTACTTATCCCATTGATCCCTACTGGAACGACGCGACATCTCAACGCTATAAAAATTGCAATAAGACAATAAAAAATAACAAATGGCACCGATATAAGCCATAAAAACGTTTCGGGAGGACCACGAAAGATACTGAGTTTAAGATTTAAACACTTTCATTGCCCTAGAATGACAAACGCAGCATATAGCATTTCGTAAATTAACTATCAGACTAGGAAATCACAGAAGATGTAGAGTGTGTTCAGAAACTGTTCGCATATTACTGAAAAGACAGAGCTACATATACATAATGTAGCGATCTCGATGATTTTTTCAGGAGAACCGGAAATAATATTTTTCAAATCCTCTACTTTCAAACTTTGACGCAATGAAGGGCAAGTTATTTTATTCCTCTAATATAGTCATCTGCGTCAAAATTAATTTATGGAATAATAAAAGGTCGGATATTAGATGAATCATTATTGGCCCTAGTTTTTGCAATGAAAATGCGACGAAGTATTGGCCCCATAATCAGCATGAAGCTGACAGACAAATCTTTGTAAAGGGCGTCCTAACCTAAACTCTAGTTAAGAAATTACACCATTTTCTCTTCCCGTATTTACCACAGTTCCATCACAGCTTACTACCACTAGTTTTAGATTATACCTGCAACTCTCTAAAAAGTTGACAATACTTTGACAAACGCTTTGAGCCGATCTAGAAATGGGTTCTGTCTGACCTAAAAATATAGAGCCTGTCTCTTAAACTAACGAAAAAATGCTCTTCGAGTGCTATTCTTCTGTGGGGCTTGCCTTCAATATTTTCGATAACGAAGGTTTTTTCTTTTTTTGTTTTAAAATATAGCGTGTATAAGCCTGATGAGAGATGTAATAAATAAAACAAATACTATATTCAGTAATTGTATAAGCAACAAGTATATTAACTTCACATGCCAGTAACCTAACCTAACAACCTTGTCTAATCTAATAATCTGTCCCTGTCACCTTCTGTCATGCCATCTTGTTACCAACATGAATAATATGATTGTCACTTAACTGGGTATCATACATCCTCTTTTCTTTTTCCTTATAAGTTCAGCTTACTTACAAGGTTGTACAGTAAGTATTATTATGATTTTATCATCAGTAAGTTTCAAATATATGATTATTACCAGGGATTAAAACTTCTGTTGTTTGATGTTCCTGATGTGTTTTAATGCCTTCACTGTCTGGCATGAAATACACTACCATCGCCACCCAAATGATGATCATCACCACAGTCTACAACATGTTTATTTACTGATGATCTTATGTGAGATCTGTTTCTTCTGATAATCTTTCCACTGTCATCTTGCAGGATGTATGATCTAGGCGATTCATGTTGACTCAAGATTTTTACAGACTTCCAGGTGTTATTACAGTGATCAAGAACTGTTACATCCATGTCCCTGTTCAATGGCTTCAACATTGTTGCATTTTTATTAAAAGTTGTCTCATTTAATTCTTTTTTAGCTTTCATTTTCATTTCAACATTTTCACACAAACATGGATGCAACAAATCAACTGAAATTGGAACTTTTGTTTTACATCTTCTGCTATTAAGAAGTTGTAATGGAGAGTATCCCATACCTTTTAATGGATAATTTCTATAATTTAATAATGCTGACTAAAGGTCCGCATGCTTTCTTTCATCTATAGTTTACCTTAATATGTTTTTTCCAGTTGACACTGATTTTTCTGCTAATCCATTTGAACGTAGATAATTAGGACTACGAAAGATTAAAGTAAAGTTCCAATTTCTGCTAAACTTTCTAAATGTTTCACTACACGTGCAAAAACTGTCTTAATTACTAAATCAGTACTTTTGTCTTTAATAGGTAATACCTCTAACCAGTTAGAATATCAGTCAAATAAAACTATGTAACTTTTTCCAGCATATGTGAAAATTTCGGAACCAACCCTCTCCCATGGCCTTTTAGGTAGTGGATAAAATAATAGAGTTTGTTTTGGGTTTTTTTAGCAAATTTTTCACAACTCTTACATGCCCTTATATATGATTCAATATTCATCGCCATACCAGGCCAATAATAAATTTGGCGTGCTAGTGCTTTTGTTTTTTCTATGCCTAAATGTCTGTCATGAAGTAATCCTAGAACTTCTTTTCTTAATGAAAAAGGAACAACTAATTTATTGTCTAGAAAAAGAAGGTCATTAGTTATAAATAGATTCTTCTTTAGTTTGGCAAAGTGTCTGATATTTTCTGGAATTTTATATTTTGCTCTGGCCAGCCACTAATGATAAAATCAAAAACAACTTGTAGTTGGGGTCTGCTATTGGCTCTTGTCGAAACTGATTTTTTTCATTCCTCAGATAGCGGTAAATCATTGATAATTGAATGAACGGCAAACTCTATATCAACAGATCTTTTGTTGTTTTTTAGAAATACCCTTGATAGTGTGTCAGATATGTACATGCTTTTTCCTGGTTTGTACGACACAACTTAATCATAATCTAATAATTTTAATCTCATTCTCAGGATTTTTGGTGAAATCGACTGTAAATCTTTTTTAAAAATTGATTCCAGTGGTTTGTGATCACTGTGGACTTTTACACAAGCTCCATAGACAAAGTAGTAAAACCTCTTTATAGCAATTAAAATATCTAAAGTTTCTTTTTCTATTTAAGCATACTGCTGCTAAGTTTTTGTAAGGCTCCTTGATGCAAAAGCCACAGGTCTGCCTTCTTGCAGCAAACATGCCTCCAATCCATCTTTTGATGCATCTGTTTTAATTTATGTTGGTTTCTTTGGGTCAAATTGTTAGTGTTGCATCTGTTTCAATTTCTGTTGGTTTCTTTGGGTTAGTTGATCCAGTAAATCTTGATGCTCACTTGACCACTGCCAATCTACATCCAATCTTATCAAGTTTCTTAACAGGTCAGATATTTTTGATAGGCTTGGTACAAACTTGGATAAATATTTTACCATTCCTAAACATCTTGTTTGCATTCTGATGTGGGCATGTCTAAGATTGCTTTAATATATTTATCACTTGTTTTCACACCATCCTTTGAAAATATCTGACCCAAGTATTTAACACTACTTTGTTTGAACTGTGCCTTAGACTTATTAAACTCTATGTTGTATTTGGTAGTACAGTCAACAATTCTTTTTAAGTTCCTGTCATGTTCTGCTTCTGAGGCACCAGTGACAATTAAATCATCAAAGTAAAGGCCTACGTCTTCAAGATCTCCAGATATTTCAAATTTTTTTTTCTGGATTACTTCTAGGGCTGAGCAGATACCGAAAGCCAGTTTATTAAATTGATACCTACCAAATGGAGTGCCAAAAGTCATTAAATTTGCACTTTCATCATCCAGCTCCACTTGCCAATAACCATCCTTCATGTCTAAAACAGTGAAAAACTGTCCTCCACCAAGTAGAGTTAAAATTTCATCAACAGAAGGAATTTGAAAGTTAATTTAAATCCTTTGTAAAAGGTATATATTTAAAAACCCAAATGGGCTGTGTTTGACAAAACGTTTTCGGAATCCATCATTCCATCATCGGTGTCTAGGAGTACATGAATGTAGCCACTAAATATATGGGTAAACATCCGTTAACAAATAATTAGTTACATTTGTTTGACATTATATCATATAAATAATTAGGATGTTAAAGTTACCGTTGGATTAGGTAACATGGCGACATATGACTCCACGTTGAAGTTGCAAGTCCTGAGACGGTGTGTCTACGAGGACTTTATGGAAGCAACTCTGTCGCGTACTTTGGTACGGACATGTACAGCGAAAAAACGTAGCTGTTTGTGCTGTATTTATTCGATGATGGTGATAGTTCTGTCTATTATTTCATTTTTTAAGTGCATAATTCTCGATATACATACTGCTGATCTGTGCCAAAAATATATTTTCAGAACAAGCCACTAGGGGTAAAATGTCATCAGTTCAGTTAAACCCACAGTCAATGAAAGAACCATGAAAGTAAAATGTCAAAGCATTACTCAAGACCAACTGACCAACAGTGAAGGATATTAAAATATACAACTGTGGAGATGGTATATCTAAATTACGAAAAGATATGGAGAGTTTAATAAACGCCAACTATAGATCTATTGATAATGAACAAGCTTGTTGTGCAAGTTATTGATGAATAAAATATTAATATTAATTAAAATATGAAATTAATAAACTCATAATGTGTATAATGTGTATACTCAGTGTAAAAAGAACTTTTTGTTTCAATGTTAGGATCCGTTCTTCGATTTCTGTTTTATTGCGTCTGTCTCTTTCCATCTTTGCTCGCAAATATGTAGATATATTCGGAACATGGTGAAATAATATTTCCATATTCTAAGTTTAGTTTATCGTTTTCAGCTCAGCATACAGATGTACTTTATTTTTCTTGAATTAACATTTAGTCCCCATCACTCATATTCCTTTATTAATCGCTTTGTCATAAATTGCAGATCTTCCTGGTCTTGTACGATAACTGTTTGAGCGTTCGCAAAATGAAGCATATATAGGGTTGTTTCATAGTTTAATTGTATACCCTTTCGAGAACATGATCTCCATTTCTTCAGTGGTTCACTCAGGCAGATTTTTGAAGTGTGGAGATAGACAATAGACAATCGAATGAACTTTATATTTATCATATATAATTTAACAAAATAAGCAAACAGTGGAAGGTGCTAGTTAAACGATTGATGAAGTTATCAGAGTGAGAAGCTGCAAGTAAAAAGAAGATAATATTATATTATAAACTAGACTCTTTTCTAAATTGTGAGAATGTTGGGTGTACAATGAGCGAGTTTTTAATTTTATGTATTTTAAAAAGAAGAAATGTAGCAAGCTGGTAAGATAGGAAACAACTTTAATCCTGTTAAAGATACACATTGTTCAAAAACCATTTTACTGAGTTCGAGATTTAATAACAGCCACAAATTGAGGTCCACAATCGCAATCAGAACAAAATTTTGTGAAAAAGTTGCTCATCTACTGTGATATTACAAAGTTTTACAATATTTTATGTAACCGCTAAAAAGATTTTTTCGTAATTAACATATTGTTTCTTTATAAGTATGAGTACATTTAATTTTTAAAACCCTTATATGGGTTTTCATTGTAAACAACCTGTGATGTAATAATTATACTTGAAACATTTACAATATGATACGTTCTTGTTTCGCTACATCTGTTAATAGTTACATTTTATGTCTTTAGTATTATATTACTTTCATAAAATTTCTAACTTTATTTCCTTAATTATTTCATAATAATGTCCGTTGACCCGTGATTTCGTGCAATTCATAACCCACAAGTTCATTACCGATTATAGTCAAATTATAGAAAGAAAGCTTCATTTCGTAACAAAGACCGTCTAAGTTACATAACAATTATTCCCTTTGCATGTTTATTTATTAGTTATAAATGCAAACTACATAATCAAGTGTAGATTTACATAGGAAATCCGCCATTCTCACATATATAAGTATGCTTGACAAACAAAATTGCTTAATTGAAAATTTCTCTCCAGTCCTGAACCGTAATCGTATGACAAAAATGTTAAATAAAAATATCTCTTCTGTAAATAATGATTTGTATTTACAATAGATATAAGTGAAAGTGGTCGGAGAAGAAGATTAAATATTGTTTAGCAATTATTTGCTAGACTTTGTTATTATTAAACATATAAAACCGAAAAAATTTTGATATTTTTTACCCATATTAATGATTAATTTGTTAATACCTACATATTGAAGTTGACCGAAAAATAAAAATGTATAAAGCTATTTACTTGTGACATTTTACTTTTGAATTAATTTATTATTGGACTATTTGCAAAATAGTTTAAAGCACAGAGGGTTTGAAAAGACAATAAGTCATACTTAATATTTTATTGCTGTATATTATCTACGACTGGGCCAATAATGAGGAAGACATCTTGTAAAAATAATATATTGTTTGATTAGGAGTAAAAATGATACTTTTTGTGGCGAGGCTGTACGTTTGACTACTGCCGAGGCACAAAAAGTCATTTTTAGTCCGAATAAGACATTTAAGAACATAATTTTTTTTATGCCATACTAGTTTATTATTGTGTTCTATTGCTTAGTTACTAACTACGTAATAGTGTACTTTATGCCCGCGTGGGCGCAAAGATACAAACAAAAGGATAACTTATTAGAAATGTCTTATTTCAAAACATTATTTAGAATTCACATAAAACTGGCAATTCTCAAAGGATCCGGTGATCCGGTGAGAATCTGTTTTTCCATTATTGAAAGCCCTTTTATGTTCTGCTATTCGTTTATTAAAATTTCTACCAGTTTGACCGATGTAAGTTTTTGGGTAGTCGCCACATTTAAGTTTGTACACACCACTGTGTAAGTGTTTTTTATTTTAGCTTTTGTTGTTTTTAATATTTTTGCCTAGGTTGTTATTTGTTCTGAAAGCTGGTATTATTGAAGAGAATAAAAGAGCCATTTTAATTAAAAATAAATCAATAGAAAACAACATAGTGTTTACAAAAGCAGACAAAGGAAACACTACTATTGCTATAGATAAAATAGAATATAATAACAAAACAATAGAATTTTTAAATAATCAAAATATTAGATCCGACAGAAAAGTATCAAAACCAGCTTTAGAAAATTCAAAATCAATAGTAAATCCAATAGAACAGAAATACCTCAATATCATGAACCCACAACCTCTTAAATTATACTCTTTCATTAAACTACACAAACCGGATCACCTAATAAGACCTGTAGTTTCTTTTCATACAGCTCCGTCATATAAACTTTCAAAAAAACTGTTAGAGATTATTTTAGAACACACTAAATTTTCACCTAAATTTACTATAAAAAATACAATAGAACTAGTTAATAAAATACAACATTTTCAATTACCTAACAACTCGAGATTAATTTCATTTGATGCAAAAAACCTTGTTCCTAGTATCATAACACATAAAAAAGAAAGAAATAATACCCAGCTTTCAGAACAAATAACAACCTAGGCAAATATATTAAAAACGACAAAAGCCAAAATAAAAAACACTAAAAAACACAGTGGCGTGTACAAACTTAAATGTGGCAACTGCCCAAAAACTTACATCGGTCAAACTGGTAGAAATTTTAATAAACGAATAGCAGAACATAAAAGGGCTTTCAATAATAGAAAAATAGATTCTACATACGCACTTCACCTTCTAGATCATAATCATTCCTTTAATGACGCATTTAAAATTCTTCACATTCAAAATAAAGGCCTTAAGCTATCTTTGTTAGAATCTATAGAAATCAACAAATTAAAAACACAGATATAATTCTGAATGACCAACTTGAGACAAACAGTTCTCCCCTCCTCAACCTATTTCATTAGAGACTATAAAGTGTAAACGCATGCCAAAAATAGACCATTTGAGAAAGGCAATCAGCCGAAACAGCTGTAGTGATAAGAGTTTAAAATAAATTTTGTGGAAGTTTTGAAAACAAAGTTTTCAGTGTTTTATTGTTACATAAAATGAATTTCCATCAAGTAACGGTCGAATCCAATAATTATTTAAAAGGTGTATATGTCCTTGGGCATATACATCTTGTTTATATCTGGTTTATGCCCAGAGGGCACATCGTTGCTCTCTGGGCATAAACATCTATTTAATACCCCTGGTTCATAAATAACTATTAAACGTCGAAAATAATTTGTATGTTACTATGGATACTTCTTTAGATTGTCACTTTAACAAATAAGAAAAATCATCGATGTTTGCGCTACTCGTTAAGTTTTATGAACGTTTGTGTTGTGTCTGATTCCGAAGATCACACGCCATAGCGTATTCCTCCAGATATTTTGTGTAAAAGACTGTAAAGACCTAAAAAAATACTTGTTTTACTGTAAAGACTGTAACCGAAGAATTGTTGCCTACCAAGTCCACTGCGGTTTACGAAGCTTTGAGTTGTTAAATTTTGTAGGCATAAAAGTGCTTTATTTTTATGTCTAGACTAAAAAGTAACACTTGTATATTGTCAATCATGTGACAAAAATAAATACTTGTGAAAAATTTGGAAAAACAAAGTGGAAAAATGGATCGGAAACCGCTGTTATTTATCTCGATATCATGATATATTTATGACATTCATGTTGATTTTAGGTAGAAAATGATTTAAAATTTTGATTTCCCAAAAAAATGAAATAACATTACATTTTTCACAAGACAACCATGTTACAAAAATCATCTTCTAACTCATGATAATTATAAGCAGCATAGTTAAACTACCAAAAATGGTATGTAGTTTAAATTTTTTCTAATTGTTTATAACTATAAACTATACCTAACATTAATGTTATGATTTGTAATTACATAGAAGTATTTCTTTTTATGCAAAGTTTTTATCCACAACGAGGGACTGTTAGAGAGCAAAAATCAATTTGCAAAATGATTAAATACTCATCATACCTTTGCTGCACTGTAGTAATTTTTTTATTTACTTTATTGCTTTTAATAACATGGATACATAGCAAGATTAGTACAAGTAAACACAAAACGTACAAATATCTTAAATCCAAAAAAGTAAAGAACAAATTTATTTAAAATGGATAAACAGACCTCATACATAGGGTTCATTGATGCAAAAATTTGAAAAATGAAAAAAAATATGTTCGATTGTCTTAAATTCTTTACTATTACAAATGGTGCAAATCTCATTTAGACTGATGCCGTGACTGGCTCGACTAAGGGTAAGTTTCAATTTCTGGTTATTGCAAAATCCTAACTGAGCTATTAGTCGAGTTATATGTACTGTCACATTTAACAGAAGATAACTTTTAGCATAAGGGAGAACGGTAAAATTATTAAAAAGTTAAGAAAAAAGTATCTCTGCATTAAAATGCAATCCACTTCGAAGTTTTTATTTCATTTTTACTAGGAGTGACGCTTTTGTTTTATTTGGAGAAGGATAGCTTAATGTATCCCAGGTTTTTTCAGCATTGATTAAGATAAATTTTTAATTTGTAGAGCTTAATTATATTATTCTGGAAGGTCGAAGAGAGTGTGTATACAGTGTCAGTGCAGACTCTATTCGACCGAAATCTTCACTGACGTTCTGGAAGTATAAGAAATTTCTCGTATCATGGCATGAGACGGTTATATAAAATGTGCATAAGTACTTAACATAAACAACTTATTAATGTAATGCTTCGGTAATTATTAGGGTCTTTCTTTAAGCTTTTTTATATATCATTATTGTATTACTTCAGGATGAAGGAACTAGTTTTTCCTCTAGTATTTTATTAAAAAGTGAAGTTAGAGATAAGATCCAGTTGTTTGTTAGAGAGATGTTTTAAGAATTCATAAGGGACCCCGTCAGAACCAGGAGATTTGTATTTGCAGCTGCTCAGAACTGTGTATACTTCCTCGTAAGTAATTGATATGTCAAAATAGGGGTGATTCACGTCAAAGATGTATTTTCTATAATAATTATTTGATGAAAATTTCTGATTGTTCCCATTGTTCCCATAAATCAACCGATATTTCGATATTACGTTAATTACCACGTATTCTTTTGATGGTGATCCAAAACATTTTAGCGTCCCTACAGTTAGAAAGGTTGTAATAATTTCTCTATTATGCTGTTTTTTCTTTCTCTTCAGTAAATACACTTCAGTAAATAAATACAGTGCAGCCTTTGCACTATAGAATATAGGTATAGAATTTTGAAATGGAATAAAACAAAGACTATTTTTTTAAATTGACAAATGCGAAACTGCATGCGAAAGATAATATTTTGGCATTTTAATTTAAATAATACACTTTCTAGCATATGATCTCCACGGCTAACTTTGACGTAGTCTAATCTAGAGGTCCAATTTTCGATGACTTTTTTTAACATTTGTAGCGGTATATCGGCAGTAACACTGCGAATTTTGTCCTTTAAGTGGTCAGTCGTTTCAGACTTATCGGGGTAGACTAGCGACTTCACATATTTTCACAAAAAGTAGTCTAGCGCTGTTAAATCACACAGCATGGTTATTTAATTAAGGAATGAAAAAGTCAGTAATCATGGCTCTAGAGCGGTCACCATTGACTGTAACGTACTGGCTAGCATCGTTTTTGAAGAAGTACGGACCAATGATTTCACCAGCCCATAAAGCACACCAAACAGTAATTTCTCTGGATGTAATGCTTTCTCAACATACACTTGAGGATTATAGTCACTTCAAATATGACAGTTTTGTTTGTTGACGTAGCCATTTCACTAAAAGTGAGCTTTATTGATAAACAAAATTCGCCTATAAATATCGGAATCAATGGCAATCTCTCTTGCTAGATCATCGTGTACCTTAAATTATTACACGAGTTGGATTTTATAAGCATGCACACACACACACATATATATATATATATATATATATATATATATATATATATATATATATATATATATATATATTCGCAACATAGTCGAAAGTTGTGCCAACATGACTGACGTAGGGGAGTCAACTATATATAGGTTCCTATCTGAAAGAAAAAAACACGGTATAGCTAACCCAAACACAAACAAACACTTAAAGAGAGGGAAAAAGCCTATTGAAATTGATGAATTTGCCAAAAATGGTATTCGAAGGAAAATTCATGGATTTAAAAAAAAAAAAAAAAAAATACCAAACCTAAACAAAATTTTACAAGAAGTTAGAGACGACCTGAATTTGCCTCATATCGGACGAACTAAATTGTGGCAAGTTTTAAAGGAATTAAATTTCCGGTGGGAGAAATCAGACCGAAAATCACTTTTGATTGACCGGGAGGAGATAATATGTTATAGAAGAAATTATCTAAGAGCCATACGAAAATACCGGGCTGAAGGAAGGCCAATCTTCTACCAGGATGAAACGTGGGTAAACTCAGGTCATATCAGGTCATATACTCAATATATTATAGAAGAAATTATCTAAGATCCATACGAAAATACCGGGCTGAAGGAAGGTCAATCTTCTACCTGGATGAAGCGTGGGTAAACTCAGGTCATACTCTAAAAAAAATTGGTCAGATAAAAATATATTAAGCTCCAGGCAAGCCTTTATGGAAGGTTTTTCTACTGGTATCTCCCCACCTTCTGGTAAAGGCAGTAGATTAATAATGTCTCACATTGTCAGTGAAAAAAGATTTGTTAAGCATAGTTTGTTGGAATTTCAGTCCAAAAGCACAAAAGACTATCACGAGGAGATGACAGCTGATGTTTTCGAAGAGTATTTTGAGCAGATGATTGAACACATACCACCAAATTCAATTATAGTATTAGATAATGCACATTATCTAATACTATAATCAATGATAACATTCACGACTAGTAGAAAGACTTGCAACGACTGCGTGGAAGAAACAGGATATTCTTGACTGGCTGTGGAATAAGTATCTGCCTTACGAAGATGGAATGGTAAAAGCAGAACTTTTAAAAATTGCGCGGAAACACAAATCTAAGTTTAAGAAATACGTAGTTCACAAAATGGCGGAAAGGCAAAACATCACAGTCTTTAGACTTCCACCCTACTACTGCGAAATAAATCCAATTGAACTCATTTGAGCACAAATGAAAAGTTATGTGGCTAGAAAAAATACATCATATAAAAGACAAGCTGTACGTGAGTTGTTATACGAGTCTTTACAACATATTACAGAACAAAACTGGAAAGATGCAGTAAGATATGTAATAGAAGAAGAACAAAAAATGTGGGATCTTGATCACATAATTGATGCGACCATAGAGACACAACCGCTAATTATTAACCCTCAAGATGACTCGGATTCCAAAGTTAATCCTATTTATTTTGAATTTGAATAGTTTTCTGATCGTAATTATATAAGGTAAGTAATAGTAGTTGTAATCGTAAGGTATTAAAGGGGAAAGGCGCAAAATGTCGCCTGTCAAAATGTTAAATGTGTTTTAAATGTATCCATTTTTTTTTCAAATCCTGAGAAAACTAAAAAGCATTTTTGAAAAATTTAAAGGCAGAATGAAATATTTATTAGAATAAATAAAAAGTTTCTTTTGCATGCAATATTTTCAATTAAAAATTATACCATATTTTTATCCCTCTTATATAACATATTAAAATAAACATTGTAAAAGTTTTCAGTGACTTTTTGTCCTCAGTAATAATGTAATCTTTCATTCTGCGTTTAAATTTTTCGAAAATATTTATTAGTTTTCTCCGGATTCGAAAATAATGGATACATTTAAAACACATTGAACATTTGGCCGGGCGACATTTGGCGCCTTTCCCCTTAATTAAATAAATGTATCTTTTACAAATGGCAAGAAACTTTTTATTTTTGAATAAAATAAAAAAGTTTAATTAAAACAAACCTACAAATTACATAAGTACAATTTAAAAACTATATTTCTTTAGTTCAAATAAATGTTTCAATCATATACTCTACGACACTTCATCTGTAATACGTCATCTGTAACCATTCAAAATATCTTCGTAATCGGATTATAAGATTAACTGCTGTATTGTATTCCTTCAGATACAAGGTGCGTTAGTCGAAAACATCTTAAACCGTCAGTTTCAGGTGGATTTTTACTATTATATCGTATTACTTATTCTCTCTGCATTTCAGTTCTCTAGTTAGGGTTAAACTTGTAGTGAGCTATCTACAAATTGTGAACCGATTATAGTGTAAATGTAGTGCAAAAACGTTCCATGGCTAATCGAATTAATTAGTGCGCGATACGCATTTCGAACAGAACCATGATTTTCAAAATAAATTTGCACAATTTGGAAGCATTGTTTAGGCGTCAGATTATTCATGCTAAAATGACAAACCAAACTAAACGCTAACTTACATTTCTATACTGCTAAAAAAACACCCAGTATAAGCCAATTCAAAATTGAAATCACTGAAAAATTGAAATTTAATTTTTCAAAATGGACTCTTTTATGTATCATGACTTTTTTTACCAAGCTCATTAATTACTATTTAAATGGGAATAAGCCACAATTAAAGATTAAAATACGTTTATTGACGTTTCAATTTCCACTTCGGAAATCGTTCTCAAAATACAAACATTAGTACATTTTTGAGAACGATTTCCGAAGTGGAAATTGAAACGTCAATAAACGTATTTTAACCTTTAATTGTGACTTATTCCCACTTAAATAGTAATTAATTCAAAATGCCACAAGAAAATAGCCTCAGAACAATACCAAGCTCATTAACTTAAATTTGCGACTATCAGTCGAGTCTTGTGTCCAAACCCGAAGAGAACGACACTTTGTATAGGCAGATCACATTTTTGCTGTCTTTGCTCCGAAATGTAGCTGCTCTTTGTCAAAGCGACACAGCCAGAGCAATCGGGGTTTCCCTAGAAGCGTTTAAAACAAGCTTAATTAGGTAAAAACGCAGTTTTAGGAAAATACACAATTCTCAATGTACTTATGTTTGTTGGTAGTTAAAATTCTTTTAGTTTTCGTGTGCGAGTTTTTTAGTGAATTCTAAATTTAGCTTTAACTTATATATTAGTAGATAAGGAAGCGGGGTCCTGAATCACTTTGGTAACCTGTCCATCAGGGTCTCCGATGCGAAGGTATCGATGCCATGATTTGACCTTGGGGGTGTACAAGAAGTACAAGAAGTGATCGACAATGACCAGAGGGTTGTAAGAACTGGTCGCTTATCGCTTGATCTCTTCTTCTTCTCTCCCGAAGAAGTGATCAACAATGACCAGAGGGTCGTAAGAACTAGTCGCTTATCTCTAGATCTCTTCTTCTCAGCCGAAGAATTGTCACCTACGTTACCTGTATGTTTTTACACCTGTCTCACTTGTCTCTTCTTTGTCTTACCTGTCCTGAAGAAGTAAAAGAATCGGTCGACAATGACCAGAGGGGGTGTCTTTGAGTGGAACGGACCACCTTGTATGTCGAGTGCAAAACTCATCGCTTATCGCTTCATCTCCTCTTCTTTTCGTTAAATTTGTACAGGGTGATCGAAAAAATAAATTTTGTATTGAGACTTGGAAATATTTTAGGTGTTGTTGCGTCAAATTTTTTTTTTTTTGTGTACGATGCTTAGATATATCTGTATAGCCTGCCTAGCCTAGCCTGCCTAGTCTTATCTTTACTTTTAGGAAAAGGAAAAATAACTATGTATCACATAAATGCTTTATTGTGTATATATATTTTAATGATATATGTGGGTAGATGTAAATAAAACAATATTGGATTGATACTATAAATTTTATTTGTTTTGAAACAAGTTATTTATCTGATTAAAAATATACACTCTACTGTTATAATGTATATTTTTCTTAACCTGTCGATAATAGTCCCTCGTCACAGAATCCATGTAACTCGCTCTCACCAAGTTATCATGATGTGAAGAATGACCCCGTAATATTTGGGAATCGTACCGGTCCTTGTACCTGACCACTTCATTGGATACGATTCCATCCCTGATCTTCTGGAGGGATTCGCGGTTCTTTGGAATTACATGGTCTAAAGGCTGAAACATAAAAATAATTAATTAAGAAATATTTGTTTTACAAATACTACTACCTTTGTGTGTTATGATTTAGGCATGGTTTCGAAACAATACAAGTCAGGTAATATGGCTCCATGCATCTCTAAAGAAGTTTGACAAAAACAAAAGAATTTTTTACAGTTTTCACACCATAACGTTCCATACATTTTGATGATAGAAGTAGTAGGTTGGGTGTATGGTATTATTTTTCTTCTTGTATTCGATTGTAATTTTATAAATCTTTTTTGGTCGGTAAAAACTTTTTCCCATGACAATTTACTTTTCTAAAGAAAAAAAAAACAGCTTTAATTACCGATATATTTTTTAAGTTATATGTGAAATAACTTACCACACCATAGAGGACCCATTTTAATTTGTAGATTAATCGGTTAAAGAAAACCTGATGTACAAAAATAGAAAGATAATTTAAAAAACAAACTTTTATTTATTACCAAAATAATAAATAAAGAATAAGGAACTTTTTTACTATCAAACGTATTTAAGAATTATTTATCATTGAAACCCCATGGTAAAGTGTCAGTGCTTAAAAAATTAACCATTCTTTTATCATCATATGGACTAAGTGCAACTTTTCTTTGAGTTATTGTATAGACGTCATGTTTTTTGGAGACAATAGAATTTTGGGAAACCTCTACAATTGTTTTTTTAAATAAACTTTTATAATAATCTTCATAAGTTAGTTCCTTTAAAGCTGATTTCTTAATTCCTTTTGCTTTTTTAATTTCCTGATCCTGATTTAAAGTTTTTATCGTGTACATTTTTGAGCGCAATCCTATAAAATGTGTCATAATTTGACCTTTGTTTTCATCTTTCATCAAGCCCAATACTTTTTTATTCCTTAAGGGAATGTTATAGACATTATTTTCAGTGTACTCTGATGTGTCAAACTTATGAATATCCTCTTTAATATGAGCATATATATCATCAACAAAAAACTGATATATTAAACTATCTGTGTCCGTGTATAATAACTTGGCTTTATCTTGAAATTTTTTTTTAATATAATTATAATGGAAGTCATACAAAATTGTTTTCGAAATATCTAAAATACACATCCCAATGTAAATAGGTTTGTTAAAATTAATTTTCTGTTTTTGCATTTCAATTATTACCATATTTTCATCAAATATGGTACAACTATGAAAATTCGGTTGGGAAATGTAATAGTTAGCACCGTATGTACCACCCAGTTTGTTTACAATTTTTATATCCTTATATTTACGTACATTCTCTATACTTTTGCCATACGGAGCGTTTATAAAAAGTTTGAATAAATTTTTTTCAAATTCATTTTTGCTCTCCTTTCTCAATTCAATGTTTAAGTCAATATATTTCTTTAACCAAGGTGATTGTTTAAATTTTAGGCATCGATGAATCTTAGCAAGCTTCAGTCCCAAGCTAATAACTTGTTTTAAATACATATAATGAATAACATACTTCTTTTTATCATACAATGTCGTTAAGAGTTTTTTAATGGTAGAATTAGAAGTTGGTGGAGTTATGTGTTCTGGACACAATGGCAAATCTTTGTGTGAATTAAAAAGTTCTTTTGGATACTCAAGGTCCACTTCCAGCATGTATCCGTATTCACTATCATTGGGACAATTTAATATATTGTAATTGTAAATATCATTTAAGGGTATCCATTCAAATCCTCCATAAGGAAGGAAATAACTCATAGCTGAACCATATAGATTGTTCACATCAAAGTACATTGTATAAGAGGTCTCTTTACCAGGATTATATTTATCACCCATGTACTTATTGTTCGCTTCTGCATATCTGTTACTACATTGTGACACTCCTCCTCGTTTTGCTTTTTCAAAGAACAAAACCATTTCGATATCTGTTAAAAGCTCTAATTCTACATTTGTTACTTTTAACATGGCATCAAATGCTAACCCTGGTAAAGTAAAATAATGCAAACTATCTAAACCGTATGTTTTTAAACACATCAGTCTAAAGTTTTCAAAAATATCACTTAAAAGTAATACGTCAGTTTTTAAATATAATTCCGCGTACTCTTGCAAGTTTTTTATCTCAAACGTGTTCCAAACAGTGCATGCGTGTTGATAATCCTCATGAGTTATTCCTTCATTATTAATTTTACTAAAGAAACTATCAATAGGTGGCAAGCAAGTATCTTGCAACTTTTCCCAATTATCGAGGTATTCATATGGGAAAACACCTTTTCGTTTAACTAAATTAAATTTAAAATCATCTTCAAAGTACCTTCTCGTTATTTGTTTTTGATCATCATCTAGATTACAGGAAAGTTTATCTAATGAATCAGACATAAATCGAAACGAATCTATAAACCTAAAATTAATATTTGTATTTTGAATGTATTTGGTAAATGATATATACCTCTCTTTGTTTAGAGGAAGTAGTGATATATTACCTTTAACGTTATTATTAAGGCTTTTAATTAAAAAATGTGCGTCATAGCCAGAGAGATTATGAAATGCAATCGGAATTGTATGTGTATTTTGATAATTAGCATTACAAGATCTATGAGCAGCTCCTCGAAATTTTCCTGTAATATGACAATGATCTCTAACTTTATCCAATGGATCGACTATAGGTTTAGTGCAAATATGACAAACAAAACTCAAATTAAAATCATGTCTTTCTTTATCAGTTAATGGACCTAACTTGTTGAATTTTTGCAATAAATTTTCTCTAGTTATTCTCTTTGCTATCTTTTCAAGTTCTCTTACAAACCACACAAGACAGTCGTGACCGGTAAATGATTTATAGTATGATAAGGAATCATTATAAGAAGATTTAAAATAATAAGCTATACTAAAAGCTTCATGCTTTTGAGACAAATAAGTTTTTATATTAGGATCATTGTTATTGTCAATGCATTTTATAAGAATACTTTCTAGATCAGCATAAATAACAAAAGGAACAAGTTCTTTATGTTTAAAATTTTTAAATTTCATAATATTATTCTTTTCTGTTGGTAAAACCATCTTAACTGAATTTGAATTAATACAGTCCTCTAAATGATTTTGTAAGAGTGCATCATTACTAAAATGATTAAAACATCTTTCACAAAACCATTTTTTGTTTCTAACATTTTTAACTTGTTGATTTACTAATCTTGAAAAATTTTTAATATAAGCAAAATGAAATAGATCTTTTCTACACAAAGGACCATCATCCTCATCACTACTATTATTATTTGTACTATTATCTTGAGAATGAATTAAAAGTAAATTAATACGAGGAGAAAAACTAGTCTTACTTAATAGCAAAGGTAAAATTTCCTTTCCTGTTCCTTTTGTTGTAAAAACATTTATTGAAAGTTTATTTAAATTTTCAAATTTAGGGATATCTTTTATGTCAATGGGAAAACTGATATTATGATACTTTAATATCTTACTAAAATGAGGATAAGATGAGGTTCGTGTAACATTGATTTTAGCAGGATGTAACGCTGCAACAATTGACCAGAGAAAACAATAAGGATCAGAATTTTTAATGTTAATTACACTCTTTGTATTGCTTATATATTTAGGTAATTTAACATAGGTGGAAATACCACTCAGTATTGGATTATACCTATTTATATTAACTTTTAAATGTAGAATCTGTGATAGTGCCCAACCACTATCTCTTTCTTGAAATTCCTCAAATTTTTTTAAAATCACATTAATACAATTAATTTTATACCAATCCTTGAGGTCTGTATTTTGGTCAATTGTTACATTTTTGGTTGAAAAATGTTTAATAGAGGTTTCACCATTTTGTGGTTTGATAAAAACACCATATAAAATCAAATTAACTTTTAAAAGACACGACAACAAACTTTTTCTAATTTGAATTGAAAAACTCCTAAAAGCTTTTTCCAAAAATATTTTGGGTTCTTTATATTTTAAATTGACTATTAGCCCTGTTTTTATTCTACTATTAAAACAAGATTCCACATCCTGCCACAATAAACACCTTTTAAGAGTTTTTCTAGCATTTAGTCTGTTCTTAAAGTTTTCAAGATATGTTTTAAGAATAGTTAAATTTGCTTCTATACAGTGAAAATTTTTAACACAAGAAACCCTATTCTTTAAACATTTATTCAAAATAAAAATTTGTTTTTTCAAATATCTTATTACGTTTCGTAAATCAGATTTTCTCTTAATTAATCTACTTACCGATTCCATCTTCTCTACAATCTGGTTGGAAAGTTCATCGACTACTTGCTGACTCATTTTTTTTCACTAGTAACTGGTTCAACTTAACTTGGTAACTTTCGAATGCACAAATAAAACCCAAATATTAGGATGCTCTCCAATTTATACTTATCCAGTAAAAAAAAAATCAATTGACGTATTTCTGTAACTTGTTATTCAACGTGATTATATTTTAGGATCAAAAAGTTTAAATTTATCAATAATTCTGCAAACTAGTTGTTATTAAACGTGATTGTATTTTTAGAGGTCAGAAAGATCAAATCTGATGCAGATAAGTTGTTATTCAATGTGACTGCATTTTTATGGGTCAAAAGATTAAATCTGACGCAAATAAGATGTTGTTCAACGTGACTGCATTTTTATGGGTCAAAAGGGTTAACTCTGATGTAAATAAGTTATTTGCAATGTTTTAAAATTACAAAGTCAGTTTAATGTTAAATTGTTTTTTTTTCTCAGTTTCTTGTTATAAATACAGACAGTCGTTTAAGACTAATCCAATTGTAAGTAGCAAGCAGTGAACAAACAACATCAAGAATGGCAACAGTACCCTGTCAGTTGGTATTTTAACTGAAGATCCGGTTCATTTTCCTATTGAAACGGCTTTCCTTATTATAAAGGAATTGTTTGTGTAAGTATTGAGTTTATTATTTATACACTTTTTTCCTTGTTTATTTCACCATATTTGCATTTGATTTTATTGTTTATCTAAAATAATTTTATACATAATTTTATTTTGTTTTACCTCTTGATATTTTACTAATTTATCTAATTTCTTTTTTCTATATTCTATCTATGTATTTTTTATTCTAATGATCGTATTTTAATAACATTTTTATTTATGATTGTTTAATTTCGTTAAATTTTAGATATGGTGTCAAAGAGGTGTCGATACAGATACAAAAGATACAGATTTAACTTGTTGGACGATGAATTGGAAGAGTTTGAGCGACATCAACAAGTCCAAAAGCAACTTGGGTTGAAGAGACCACTATACATACAAGAGGCACCGGATGAGGCTCTTGCCTCAACATCAGGCAAGAAGCAAAGAACGGTTCCTCCAAGTACAATAGTACATATAGAAGAAGAATGTGATGAGAATGATCTGAATATAGATCATTTTCTAAGTCAAAGGACATAATAAACAAGTAAGTGCTTTCTGCTTCCCACTAGAAAAAAGGTAACTAGTATATATTTTATTTCAGATATGTGTTGGTATTGGAATGAAGATTGAGCGAGAGGAAAATATTTTTGTATGTATATCTGTGTATATATTTTTATAGATTATAATAAAATACTTTTTAATAATATCTCTTTATTTATTTATTACTTACAACTTTTATTCTAATAAAAAATATTGATCAATTTTTTTTCTATATCGACCATTCTTTATTTCACTGTCTTTAAAAATTGATAAGAATCCATAATTCTCTTTCCAGCATATCGAACATATTTTTTTAAAATCTTCAAAAGTCATATCTGTTCCGACGTGGTCATTGTAAATGTGTTTTAGGTTTAAATCGTCTTGTTTGAATACAATTAAAATATTTGCATTGTCTCTTATAAGGTGTTAAGGTATTTTTGCATAACTCTGACTCAAATAAAATGGATCCACCTGAGAATGTCGAGACATGCTAAAGTATTCTCGAATAACATCTTGGTTGTCACAAGCAACATCATCAAAGATAAAAATTGAATTGGGCTTCGCTTCAGATGGGTGCATTATATCCGTACTTCCACTGTAAGTATAATATCCTATTCCTTTAATTGGTTCTAGCAAAGTTTCTAAATATTTGTACTTTGGTTGCATTAATGATTTTGAGTAAATATACACATTTTCAAATTTTAATCCATTAGCATGTTCCAATAGACTTATCATCACATTGGTCTTACCACAATTTGAAGGGCCAACTATAAGACATCGAATAGTTGAAGGGAACAAAACTCCATGCTTTTTAAACTTATTCTCAATTAGTTCCAATAAATTATTCTCCACATCAAGCGTAGTCTTTTGTTTTACAAGCTTCATGTCTGGTATCAATTTAAAAATAAATGTCTTGTGTGTATCTATTAATAAAAGACTATTTTTAATTTTTATTTTTTTATTGTCAACACTTTCTACAATATTTATACCAATAATGAATATTAAATACATTGTTTAGAGCACATTGTAAATTTTCATTGTTATGTTGAAAACATGGATGTGATTTAAAAATATGATTCATAGTCTCATCGGAAAGTATATTAGGTTCATCTTCTGCACAATCAATGCGATTTTCCATGAATTTTTCCAAATATTTTTTTGTTTCATGATTTCTTACCAATATTGTTTCGTCTAATACGTTGTCGTGTAAAAATTTTGAAATTTCTTCATATTTTAGATGAGTATCACAAAAATGCCAAGATTGCCAATTTAAACCATGGTTTTGAACACATTGTTGTTCGATACATTTTATATATGACTTATTTATCATTGCTTCTGTTACTGGTAAAACAACCATTCTGTGTATAATGTTTTCTGTAGTAGGATCTAAAATAGCAATTTCCCTACAAAGAAATACATCTTCCCCAGGAAAAGAGAAACCTTGGATATCCACAATGAACATGTTTTCACTCTCTCGATATTCTCTAACAACAAACAAAATCTTGCAAGTGGAACGTCTTTTACATATTTTTCTATCCCCTCTTTATTATATTGCGTCACTTTTATCTATCCATGAGTTGTGAGAACTATCAAAACCTAACCACTTGACAAAAATTTTATTTTTCTTTCTCTTTAATACCTTTTCAACTAAATAACTGTCTTTATGTTTAACTTTTTGTAACTGGTCCTTATAAAATCCCCCAAGAATTTCTTCACCTTTATAGTCTTTTAAATAATATGTAATAGGGTTTCCCAGTTTTATTTTATAAACAGTGAAAATTTCATTAGACCAATTTGGATTGTATTTTTTGTCAAAAACTCCTCGATGTTTTGAAATGCGTACATGATCACCAATATGAAATTTTTGACTTTCCAAATCGACAATTTTAATGTGATTGTATACAGTGTTTAACAATAGTTTTTCATGCTTCTTCTTAACATCCACTGGTTTCATTCCTATTGTTCTGTGAACTTTATTGCTGTATTCAATAACAACTTGTTGTAAATTATCAATCCATTTGTAGGTACCGTTGAAACTAAACTGTTTCCAAATCATTGATTTAATCGTGCGAATAACTCGCTCAGCAATCGCAGCCTTTTTCTCACTGTATACATTGTAATGATTAATATTATATTTTTTCATCAATTTTTTCATTTGTGGATTAAAAAATTCAGTTCCCATATCTGTTTGAAGATTATTTGGTTTTTGCTGTTTAAACACATACTCCATACATTTGGCTACTTCAACACCTGATTTATTTTTTAGTGGTAAAGCCCATAAAAATTTTGAAAAACAATTTATTACAACCAAAATATATTTGAAATTTCTGTTTGTATTTGAATATTTTTGCATATCAATCAAGTCGGCTTGGAACAAATCATTAAGAGATTTTATAATAATTCTTCGTCTTTTAAAGTTAATTCTTGCAGGTTTGTGTAACTCATTAACGATATCTCTTTTAACAGACATGATATTTATTCTATAATGTTTGCCTCTTTTAGTTCTTCAATAATTGAATTTATTTCATTTGTATGTCCTGTATGGCCAGCTAGCTGTGAAGATAGTAATAAACGTAATCGCTCTACAAGTTCATTTGGATCATCCCAGTGGACGTAATCGATTTTATTGTTGTTTACTTCCATAACCAATCCTTTACCTTCTGTTATTGGTGCAATTATTTTTTTATATTTTTCTAATCTACTACCATCTATCTGTTTACTTGATCTGTAATGCCTTCTGTGAGCATTCGTCGCTACAACTATCTTTTTATAGTTATTCTCATCTTCATCTGTAAAACTAGCTGGATATTTCTTAAACAAAAGCTCATATAAACCGGGTGTTCCCCTGTACCTTTTCTTTTTTAAAAGAATATCAGCACCATCTAAATCTATTTCAGAATTCCCAATCAGTAGCTTTTCAGATGTTTCATCAAATCGAATTCCATATTTATGATCAAATTCTTTGTTTAGAACATCAGCGTGCATATTTGTAATATATTTCCTAGGCAATGTATCATATTGATCCCAGTAGTCTACACGCGCCTGGTTAGCAATATCTTCAAATCGATTTTCAGAGTGTTTATCATTTTTAATCTGTTCTTTTACATCATCCACTTCAATGTTGTCCAATATCGATTGTTTGATTTCACTTGTTTCAAAGTCAGTAGTTTCATTATCGTCATCATCGTTTTTAATGTACCTTAAAGGTTCATCGTTTTTTGTTTCATTTTCTGGACTGGAATTTTGTGAACTATTTAACTTGTTCTCGATATTTTTCAAGTGTTTTGTAATTGGATTAAATAAATCTTCTTGGATTATTTGTCCTTGTTTTAATTGTCTTAATTTACTTTGGATGTTTCTCCGTTTAGTTATAAGTTGTCTTTTCAAATCTTTATTCATCGTAAAATGTAGGTATTCGCTTAACTTCTGAACAGCTCTTAAACAGGTCCCGAACAGGTCCTGATCAGCTTTGAACAGATCTTGAACAGGTCCTGAACAGGTCTTGAACAGCTGTGAACAGGTCTTGAACAGGTCTCGAACAGGTCTTGAACAGGTCTTGAACAGGTCTTGAACAGGTCTTGAACAGCTTTGAACAGGTCTTGAACAGGTCTTGAACAGGTCTTGAACAGCTTTTGAACAGGTCTTGAACAGCTTTGAACAGGTCTTGAACAGGTCTTGAACAGGTCTTGAACAGCTTTGAACAGGTCTTGAACAGCTTTGAACAGGTCTTGAACAGGTCTTGAACAGGTCTTGAACAGCTTTGAACAGGTCTTGAACAGGTCTTGAACAGGTCTTGAACAGGTCTTGAACAGGTCTTGAACAGCTTTGAACAGGTCTTGAACAGGTCCTGATCAGCTTTGAACAGGTCTCGAACAGCTTTCAGATTTGGTACTAGTCTAGCCCCCAATTAGACACTTATGTCAACAAGGTTATGAAAATATTTATTGTGTACAGGGTGTTAAATAAGAGTAAACTTTTTTTTTAACTTTTTATTTATACTTAAAAACCCAAAGTACAGATTTGCTTCATTAGATGAACTACAGTTAAAACATTTGAACTACATTGGTTAGAGGATTGTAATTAACAATACGGTCATGTATAATTATACAATAAGCAGTTGTGTTAGCTGGTATATTCTTATTAGTTTCTATTTCTATTCTCATATCGACACTTCCTGATTTAATTGATTCATTTTGTCTGCTGCAATCAATAACAAATATCGGAGCAACAGCACAGAATTGTAACATAGTAAGGCATGGATCTCCTATGGATTTGTAATAGTACGACGGTTGAAATTGTGCATACATTTCATATGCAAGGGCATAATGTCTTTTACTAAAGTTCAAGTTCAAATTGTCATACGGGTACATTTCAGAATTTAGAAATAGCTTTAAGTTTGTAAGATTACAGTGATCAAAATAGCTGTTCTCTTCTTTTATTGCATTCTTTTTGGCAGTTTGTAATGCAAACAAAACAAATCGTGGTCTCTCCAATAGACTGGTAGTTTTTACATTCCAGTTAAATTTCATTGTCTGAGGCAGTAGAGGAATTTCATGATATTCCCAGCTTCTATATGCAAGCTCCAAACTGGACCCATTTTCAATAAATTTATATAAACGTAACTTTTCTGAATCGGACACTTGAATATGAGGCATTTTCCATATTAATTTAAATATTTCCACTTTTGGTTTCAGTTCAGTTTCTACTGTAGACATTACTGCATTTAAATCAGTTGAACTTCTTATCAATACGAGTTCTTGGCGTATGTTAATAAGAATTTTTGTAAAATCTTCAAAAAATCCAAGTACAAGTTTGAGTGGAATACAAACATCTAAAATTTCCTGCTTTTATCAGCAACTGTTGGTGTGTCATTAATACTCCAACCTATACAGTTGTATCGATTAGATTCAGTTTGTGTGAACGAAGCATAGTTTTTTCATTGTCGTTGTTATACCTAAATTTCTCACTCTATCTATTACACAGCCTCCAATTTCATATCGTATTTCATCAAATAAATGCATCAAACCATTATTAATAAAGCGCAAAGTATTGCTTTCTTTCCCATCATTCGTTAAAACGTCCTTCAATATACAGATAACTCTCAGAAGGTAGGGTGTATATATCTTGAGTCTGAATTGGTATTCTTATTTCATCACAATGATTAAAAGTTGCATTGGCATAGGGTAAATGACTGTGCATTTCTCGACTCACAACTGAATTGTCAACCAATACACGATCTCCAATATTTAAAATGTTAAAACTCATATTCACTCTTCTTACAAGTACACCTCAAGAAAATCCCTAGTATTCTAGTATTAATAAAAAACTTTATTCTACACCAAGTATTTCTTTTCTTTTTCCCTGTCACTGTGTTTTATTTTAAATCCTAGTGAGGTTAAAAAGACTTTGTTTTCTGTTGTCAACGGTTTGAGAGTCTGCTTGTCACTAATGTTTTTATCAACACTCTTAATATTATATACACTGTCCACACCTGGATTAAATTTGCTACAGTTGTAAATTAAAACCATTATTTATACTTTTTTTAAATGTAGTCTTAACGTAATAACTTCTCGTGTGAAATTAACAAGATTACCGTCCTGGTCAACTATTTTAATGAAAATTTCATCAATATATCTATTTGTGACAGGTAAATAAATTACCTTTTTGGAATTTCCACAATTTTGTAACCCGGTAAAACATTTGGATAAAACATGTGGATGATATGACCTTGGTTTTCATTGACGTATGAATTAGTGATTAGATTACATTCCACACAAATAGAATTAACCTTTGTGATATGCACAGGATTCTCAGCTACGTGAGTCTTTAAAGGTGAGAGCCGTTTTGGTGTAAATCCCAATAAGGGAGCAATGGTATTTGGTTTTTCAAAATGGATTACTTTGTTGCTTTTTATTTCACATTTGAGTGTATTGTTATTAATTCTCAATATCAAACTTGTAGGTTGATCTATATTATGATTTTTTCTAGGCACACCTTTACCAATTGTATTATTTTTTCTTGACTCTTTCCTTTATTAATTTCTGTATCATCTTTATCTGGTGTTTGATCTACTTTTTAATTCTAATTCAGTTATTTTTTCCAGTTAAATAATTTGAAAGATCTTCGACTTCATAAGAACCATGTGGAATCGTTATATCGTAACCATTCTATATAAAACTTGTTGTTTGTTTGGTCTACATTTGGAATTGTATTGTATGACATGAAATCTATTAAACCTAGTACATACTGTTCATTTTCGTTTAAAATAATTGGTGGGTAAATTTTTGTTGATAACACCGATTCTCTTCCAGATAACACAAAAGTGTACGACATGTTCAAACGATAATCATAGAGTAAATAAAAGAATATTCTTTTAAAAAGGGTATTTATTTAAAAAATCTAAACACAATTGTCCACAATTTACAGTGTTATAAGTTTGATAAATTTTATGATTATAAACAATTTGAGAATAACCATTTGAATTAAAGTATGATATAGCTTCCAACGGTGGTCTCAGATTACCAAAACTATCAAAATATACGACTTTGGATTTATTCTTCTTGTAAGCTGTCCAATGAGTTCCAGGACCGTCTTTATTGTCTAAATTAATAATTCCACTCTCATGTTGCCAAATTTTTTTCGGAAACCCATTTCTCATCATTACACCTCTAAAATGTGGGATTTTCATTAATTTTGCATATTTTTGTAACTCTACATTTGTCAAAGCATGTTTTGGAATTTTTATTTGATCCATTTTCTTATTCATAAAAAAATACCCATTCCACTTTTATATGGTTTTCAAGTATAAACCTTTTCCAATTGCCAGTGCTTCCATTTTACGATTATGACGTTGTTTTTCGAGTAAATCTTCTTTAGCTGCTTTTGCTTCGTTAATAGTTTTAACGATAGCTGATGTACCCCCAGCAATAGTGCCCAATGCGCTCAACCCAGCAAATATCGGTATTAGAGGTAATATACCCCCAGTTTTTTGGAACTTGGATTACTCGACCACGTGGTTTTTTAATGTTTTTGTAGGATTTCACAATTCGTAATGCTTGTTGAATAGCTTCCCTTAACGTTCTTGGTTTGCTTTCCAATAGTTTCTTTCTAATGTCTCGAATTACTCTCAATAAACTAAATGACTTTTGCTTTGAATTTTTTCTTTTAGAAGATGAGGAGGAGGATGTGACCTTTCTTTTAGTGCTGTTTCTTGTCTTTTTCTTATTACCAACCATCTTGACTGTTTCCAACCAACTACCCATAATACACACAACAACAAGTCTTTATTAAAAAAAAAACGACAATAGAAAATGTAGCATATATTAATTATTATTAATTACATAAAAAATTTTTAAAATTACTGTCTTCGAACGTAGTTGATTCCTTCGATTGGAAATGGTAGCTGTCTCCTTCCCAATGGGTAATCGGCATCTCTATGGGGTTCTACATGGTTAAGCCTCCCCAGTTGTTGTTCTTGAACACCCTCATCTCTTTGCCGATACCTACTAAATTCTCTCGTGAAGAGTCTTGTCCTGGCATTGTCTCTTTGCTTAGTATGAAATTCCACAAACACAACTCTTAACTCCCATTTCACTATTTTACTTTTTCGCTGTTGAACTGTTAACACACCGCTTATTACCAACTTAGACTGAATTAGTATCACTGACTAACTGATAGATCAATTTAAAATTAACCGAATTTTAAATAGTAAGAATAAAAAATATATATGAACGTAATTGACTGACAAAAAAAAATTTTAATTACTGTCTTCGAACGTAGTTGATTCCTTCGATTGGAAATGGTAGCTGTCTCCTTCCCAATGGGTAATCGGCATCTCTATGGGGTTCTACATGGTTAAGCCTCCCCAGTTGTTGTTCTTGAACACCCTCATCTCTTTGCCGATACCTACTAAATTCTCTCGTGAAGAGTCTTGTCCTGGCATTGTCTCTTTGCTTAGTATGAAATTCCACAACACAACTCTTAACTCCCATTTCACTATTTTACTTTTTCGCTGTTGAACTGTTAACACACAGCTTATTACCAACTCAGACTGAATTAGTATCACTGACTAACTGATAATTAACCGAATTTAAATAGTAAGAACAAAAAAAATATATATTAACGTAATTGACTGACCTATTTGATCTTTATTGCAATGCAGAAAATAGTACAAAACAAACGTTTATCATTAAAACGTTTATTATTCCAAAATTAATTTATCATTATCTAAATAAAATGTATTTTGGTGACCTATTTGACCTAAAAATGCATTGACGTCAGCGTTATCGTTAAATATGTTTATTGTATGTATAATGTGTTTTCGATGAAGAAATAAAAATTTAATCACGTTGCATAGCGTGTTGTAGATTTGTGTCAATGTATTTTTTTTTTTAAATGTAGTAAAAATACTTCGTGACCAATTTTATTTATATTACAAATCACATAAAATTATTTTTTATATTTATACATTATATCTTATTTTTTTAATTGCTTGGTCATCCATAGTATCGTTATCGTCGTCACGTTTTCTTTTTTGAGTATTGTTCAATATTTCGTTTACATCATTTTTTGGCTTTTTAGCACCCATAATATTTTCATCACTTATTTTCCGTTTTTCCGTTTTTCTTGTGTCTCCTCTGTTTATAGAGTCAACAGCGAACTCATTTGAAATGTCTACATCCATATCATCTCTAATTTCTTTTGCTCTTTTATGATTTAAAAGCTTTTGTTGTATTTTTTGTTTATTTCTATGCTGGACATTTTGTTTGCGTTTACTTGATTTGGAAATAGTTAATCCTTGGAGTAATAAAGTACAATGGTCTATATTTTCAGTTAGTTTTTCTAAATTATTTTTAGCTTTGTTCAATTCTTTATTACAACTTTTTGTTACAGCTTTATATTTAGTAGAACCTAGACCCATACCTAATTTCACTTTTGCTTTCATTGCACCAGCTACACCAAGTGCTGCCAATTTTTCGGAAAATGCTGTATTTTTCGATCGAAACTGTTCAAGAGCTTTTTCACCTAGAATCTTATCAGCCTTATGTCGTTCGGATAGATCTTTATTTTGAGAATATGCAATATCATGTTCACGACACGCCTCGTCTAATCCATTTATTCCCCTATCTCCTCGTGCTAGTCGTTTCTGTAATTTGGTGCCGGGTCCACAAAACCTATAACCTCCAGGGATGTGCATTTCGAAAGGTAATTTATTAATGACAGCGTTTAACATATTGGTAGCGTACTCGTAGACGATTTACAAATTAATACATAGTTATTCTAAATATAAGTCTTTATATATTTTTTCTCTTCTTCAGACAACTGACCTCACATTTCACCAAACATACTACTTGGTATATTTTTAGCACCAGATCTGGATCTCAAATATTCTATGTAGTCACAGTTTATACAATTCCTATTAGATATTTCAGTCTCCCCACCACACTTTGGACATTTATACTTTACTGGTACAGGCATACTTATTTTTGGATAAATAGATGACTTGGGTTATTTTTGTCACCACCAAATTGTCTAAATATACTTTTTAAGTAACAATTTACACAAAGTGTATTTGGAATCTTAGTTTCACCACCACACTTTGTATATTTATATGTCACAGGTACAGGCATATTCAAAGGGCAAAATAAAAAATGAGCTTTATGTTATATTTACAGCTATTTTATTATTCTAATTTTTTATCATGCGATTACATTATTTTTGCGGTCTCTGTCTCTTTACATACATTCTACTAGGTATATTTTTAGCGCCACTCTCTTCCTTGTAGACCTCTTCCAATTCACAATTTATACACAGGTCATTTCGTTCTTCAGTGTCACCCCCACACTTTGGACATTTATGTTTCACAGGAACAGGCATATTTATTGTTCTCACTCACAATTTATTTGTTGTTGTCGTTGATTCTCTGAAAAAATGGGATAAACTCTTTCTACAAAGGCACAATCGGGACTAAATTTTTTGTGATCTTCGATTATATTGTCATTTGATTCCCATTTGTAAATCTCTACGCCACACTTGAAACACTTTACTATATCTTCCACTTGGAGAAAGTAAAATCCACAAGCAGCTAACTCTATTTCAGATTTATTCCCCTTCCAATTGTTAAAAGTTGATAGCCTTGAATAAAACTCGTCTAGCATGTACACCTCAAGACACATCTTGATTACTGACAAAATTTTGCTGGATACATTTATTTAAAATAAATAAATAATCTATAAAAATATATACACAGATATACATACAAAAATATTTTCCTCTCGCTCAATCTTCATTCCAATACCAACACATATCTGAAATAAAATATATACTAGTTACCTTTTTTTTCTAGTGGGAAGCAGAAAGCACTTACTTGTTTATTATGTCCTTTGACTTAGAAAATGATCTATATTCAGATCATTCTCATCACATTCTTCTTCTATATGTACTATTGTACTTGGAGGAACCGTTCTTTGCTTCTTGCTTGATGTTGAGGCCTCATCCGGTGCCTCTTGTATGTATAGTGGTCTCTTCAACCCAAGTTGCTTTTGGACTTGTTGATGTCGCTCAAACTCTTCCAATTCATCGTCCAACAAGTTAAATCTGTATCGTTTTACGACATTCTCTAAAATTTGGAATTCTTGCTCTGTCTTTACTTTGGTCCTCATATACCGAACCGGAAGATTCCCAAATTTCTTTTTAAGACTTTTGCTATTGGGTGTATAGCTGAGACTCACAAATATTTTACTTCCCTTAAGAGACACCTCTTTGACACCATATCTAAAATTTAACGAAATTAAACAATCATAAATAAAAATGTTATTAAAATACGATCATTAGAATAAAAAATACATAGATAGAATATAGAAAAAAGAAATTAGATAAATTAGTAAAAATATCAAGAGGTAAAACAAAATAAAATTATGTATAAAATTATTTTAGATAAACAATAAAATCAAATGCAAATATGGTGAAATAAACAAGGAAAAAAGTGTATAAATAATAAACTCAATACTTACACAAACAATTCCTTTATAATAAGGAAAGCCGTTTCAATAGGAAAATGAACCGGATCTTCAGTTAAAATTACCAACTGACAGGGTACTGTTACCATTCTTGATGTTGTTTGTTCAGTTATTATACACGGACACAGATAGTTTAATATATCAGTTTTTTGTTGATGATATATATGCTCATATTAAAGAGGATATTCATAAGTTTGACACATCAGAGTACACTGAAAATAATGTCTATAACATTCCCTTAAGGAATAAAAAAGTATTGGGCTTGATGAAAGATGAAAACAAAGGTCAAATTATGACACATTTTATAGGATTGCGCTCAAAAATGTACACGATAAAAACTTTAAATCAGGATCAGGAAATTAAAAAAGCAAAAGGAATTAAGAAATCAGCTTTAAAGGAACTAACTTATGAAGATTATTATAAAAGTTTATTTAAAAAAAACAATTGTAGAGGTTTCCCAAAATTCTATTGTCTCCAAAAAACATGACGTCTATACAATAACTCAAAGAAAAGTTGCACTTAGTCCATATGATGATAAAAGAATGGTTAATTTTTTTAAGCACTGACACTTTACCATGGGGTTTCAATGATAAATAATTCTTAAATACGTTTGATAGTTATTCTTTATTTATTATTTTGGTAATAAATAAAAGTTTGTTTTTTAAATTATCTTTCTATTTTTGTACATCAGGTTTTCTTAACCGATTAATCTACAAATTAAAATGGGTCCTCTATGGTGTGGTAAGTTATTTCACATATTACTTAAAAAAATATATCGGTAATTAAAGCTGTTTTTTTTTTTTTTCTTTAGAAAAGTAAATTGTCATGGGAAAAAGTTTTTACCGACCAAAAAAGATTTAGAAAATTACAATCGAATACAAGAAGAAAAATAATACCATACACCCAACCTACTACTTCTATCATGGAACGTTATGGTGTGAAAACTGTAAAAAATTCTTTTGTTTTTGTCAAACTTCTTTAGACATGCATGGAGCCATATTACCTGACTTGTATTGTTTCGAAACCATGCCTAAATCATAACACACAAAGGTAGTAGTATTTGTAAAACAAATATTTCTTAATTAATTATTTTTTATGTTTCAGCCTTTAGACCATGTAATTCCAAAGAACCGCGAATCCCTCCAGAAGATCAGGGATGGAATCGTATCCAATGAAGTGGTTAGGTACAAGGACCGGTACGATTCCCAAATATTACGGGGTCATTCTTCACATCATAATAACTTGGTGAGAGCGAGTTACATGGATTCTGTGACGAGGGACTATTATCGACAGGTTAAGAAAAATATACATTATAACAGTAGAGTGTATATTTTTAATCAGATAAATAACTTGTTTCAAAACAAATAAAATTTATAGTATCAATCCAATATTGTTTTATTTACATCTACCCACATATATCATTAAAATATATATATATATATATATATATATATATACACAATAAAGCATTTATGTGATACATAGTTATTTTTCCTTTTCCTACAAGTTTCAAAAGTAAAGACTAGGCAGGCTAGGCTAGGCAGGCTATACAGATATATCTAAGCATCGTACACAAAAAAAAATTTTGACGCAACAACACCTAAAATATTTCCAAGTCTCAATACAAAATTTATTTTTTCGATCACCCTGTACAAATTTAACGAAAAGAAGAGGAGATGAAGCGATAAGCGATGAGTTTTGCACTCGACATACAAGGTGGTCCACTCAAAGACACCCCCTCTGGTCATTGTCGACCGATTCTTTTACTTCTTCAGGACAGGTAAGACAAAGAAGAGACAAGTGTAAAAAACATACAGGTAACGTAGGTGACAATTCTTCGGCTGAGAAGAAGAGATCTAGAGATAAGCGACTAGTTCTTACGACCCTCTGGTCATTGTCGATCACTTCTTCGGGAGAGAAGAAGAAGAGATCAAGCGATAAGCGACCAGTTCTTACAACCCTCTGGTCATTGTCGATCACTTCTTGTACTTCTTGTACACCCCCAAGGTCAAATCATGGCATCGATACCTTCGCATCGGAGACCCTGATGGACAGGTTACCAAAGTGATTCAGGACCCCGCTTCCTTATCTACTGACAATTTTTACAATTTGATTTTTATTTATTAGACAAATAAAGATATTAAAAAATAATAAAATCTGGACAGTTGAACATACCTCTGTAAAGCTAATTCGAAAATGTCAATTTTCCAACTTATATATTTCTACCCATTTTATCACTTTTTTTGTAAGTCTGTACGTGTCCCTAGGAAGAACCGGTCTGTTGTACCTACGGACACGAAGAGTTGTACCTAGGGACACGAGTTGAAGTACCTTTATAACCAGAATTTAATGTGTAAAACAAAAGTACTTCCTAATATTCGTAAAAATTTTATTGAAAATATAAACTGCTAATATGTAATACACAGACTACTAAAAGATATTGGAAAAATAAACGTGTTTGATTGTCGAGAGGATGAACCTGCGGTACGTGATTGAGGAAGTTTTTGTATAATATCGCTGATTTTAGTTGTATATTTCTTTTCATCTTTAACCGTAAATGTATAGCCATCTGCAAAGGAATGATCTTTCTTTAAATATTTTATTTGGAATTCTGTTTCGTCCACCTTTCCTGATATTGCGGCTACAAAATATCCTGAATGTTTTTCCCTTTTAAGTGCATCCGTCCGTAAAAATAAAATCACCTTTCTGAAGATCATCTGGAGTAAATTGAATGGAATCAATTTCTAAATCAGACAAAGAATTATCATTACAATTACTGCTGTCACTTCTAATCTCAAAACCAATTTGATTTTACTCTGACGATGTTTCTTCAATATTTACCTTACGTTGTACTTTTTTTGTTTTTTTGCAGTTCCTTTTTGCGTTTCTTTTCCATGCTGTCTTTCTTACTTTCTTTTATTTCATTAAATTCTGGGGTGTCGGTAAAAATGCGAGACCTTCCTTTTTTCCTCCCCTTAGAAACGTTCCCTTTGCGCGGCAAAGCTTTTGGAATGGACGAATCTCATATGGTGAAATAAAACTTGACATAACAGGAATTGGTTCTTGAAAATCCAACTTAGCTTCTGGTGTGGAAGATGACGTTAAACCAGAACATAAAGACTTAGAGTCTGTTTCGGAAGCATCACAATGCGGTAAATTTTCTTTACTCAATGCATTTTTATATAATTGAAAAAAAAAATAGCAACTGCTTCTTTATTGAATGCAGTTGCTCTGGCCAAACTTGTACCCTCGGTTTTTTTAAGTGACAGAGATGCAGAATGTCTATTTCGGAAACCTCTAAGCCAATAATTATTTCCTGCTTCTTTTGTATTGTCCCAGCAAGCAAGATATATTTTTTTTATTTTCTTCTTCTTCTTCATGTGCCGAGCTCGATTATCGAGCGTTGGCTATCAAATTGGCTATAGTAATTTTGTTGACGGCAGCTCGAAAAAGAGATGCAGAGGATCTGTTAAACCAATCTCTTAGGTTTCTAAGCCATGGCGTTTTTCTTCGACCTCGCCCCCTTCTTCCGTCTATCTTGCCTTGTATTATTAAATGGAGCATATTATATCTCTCTGGGTGGCGCATAACATGGCCAAAATATTCAAGTTTGCGATTTTTATCTGTTTTGACGACTTCCGTAACTTTTCCCATCCCATGCAAAACAACTTCGTTGCGAACTCTATCCACCCAACTTATTCGTAGGATTCTACGATACACCCAGATTTTTTTATTTCTTCATTTGCATATTCATATGCCAGTTTTTTAACGTTTATCAAACTTATGCCATAATGCATTCTAGCAGCAGTTTTTAAATAGTTTACTACCGTTTCCTCGACTCTGAGATAGCGCAAACTTGCTCGACTTTATAATTCGGACTGTAATAAAACATTGTTTTTGAAGTGATGTTTTAACATTTCTAATGTGTCTTGCTAATGCAGACTTTGCAATTTCAAATTGGCTCGTTGCGGCACGAATTAAAAGGACCTTAAAGTTAAAACTTCACGAACAGCATTCTCTACATTGACTTTTAAAGATCCCGGTCTTTTCTTCTTTTCTTTACTTCTTGGCATAATGAGCTCCTGAAACAAAACATTGTTTGGTAATAATACTTTTAATAATGTACCTGGGGATAACCCAGGTAACGGTAACAGATAACGTCAAAAATTACAAAATGGTCACAGCTTGTGTTAACACTTCACGAACATGTGCACAACTGAATACCATAGAGAGGGACACTGTTGCCGATATGTTTTGTAAATCTAAGGTTTGTCTGATGTTTTGTTTGGCGTTAATTTAGCATGTCCCTATGTACAACCGTCCCTATGTACAGCATGTTTCCCTACCTGCTTCGAATCAACGGCCCCAACATTACATTAATTATTCGTAACATTTATTATATACGGAAATGTAGCAAAATATTATGCCTAAAAAATTTTTGATATAAAATTATATCCTTTCCCATTATAGAAAAATCCTTGA
The DNA here is from genome assembly GCF_040954645.1 of Diabrotica undecimpunctata. NCBI lineage: Eukaryota > Metazoa > Arthropoda > Insecta > Coleoptera > Chrysomelidae > Diabrotica > Diabrotica undecimpunctata. The sequence goes on from NW_027312046.1 coordinate 43,752, forward strand.
CATCATATTTTGAAAGTTGCTGGAGGTAATACTTGTTTTTTAAAAAAACAGAAAAATTAGATACGCAATCTCAGGTTTACAAAAAAAAATAATTAATTTGTACGGTAATAAACCATTTCTAAAATTTAGGAATACGCTTTAAGTATACTATTTTGCACAATCGTATAGACAAATCTAAATTTAAATTTAAATAAATTCAGTTTTTATCCTGTAAGTATTAATGTGACTTTTCTTAAATCCCCGTATCACAAGATATAAGATAAAATTTAAAAACATAAAAATGAGTTTTATGGGTTTTCTTATCGAGTATTAGCTAGTTATTAATCCTCTTCTTTAGTCATCGACGATCAACATCTTACATATAAAGGATTTTCATCAGTTCACCCGCATGACTTCGAGAGAATAGTAAAATTTGTTTTATCAGATAATGGAATTATTCGTCATCTCCTTTTCATGCTGCTTCTTTAGTATTCTACATCAGTCTCAACTTCCTGGGGACAACTTTATAGAATGGCATTATCTCTGAGAATTATGCGAGGCGGCAGTCTCGATAATAACTCAACATGATAATATTTGTGTATTTAAATTTACCAAGTGAACAAAACCTATAGACTTCAATATTTATTACAACGTTGTTTTTTGGAGATTTAAACAAAGAAAGAATAATAAATATAAAAAAACAGATAGGCAAATAGACAAAAAGTGGTGGAAATGGCTGTTGTGACTTACATTCTGGTGGAGGCTCTTCCCATGTATATATTTCTTAATGTATGAAAAAAAAATATTATGTAGGTATAATATATTCGTATAAATAAAATTGTTTAAAAGTTGAAATTAAAGATTAAGACCCAAGATCTGTTAACAGTTAAAAGAAAGAAAATTAAAATTATGTTTAAAGGTAATCTCCGTTAAAAGGTTAAAAAAAAGAAAGCCCAGCCAAGGTGAAAGTTATATTGGCTCCCACTCCCCACTGGTGCAGGCCGACACAACATATGAAAAATATAAGCAGATTATCTCTGTTGCAGTCTCCTCTCTTTTCTTCTTTATGTTGCATGGTTTCAGTGACAAAACCAATGATCAAGTCAAACAATTTTTTTTATTGCCTTTTGCATTAATTTATACGGTCCAGAGGGGACCCCGGTCCCAGCTGTAGCGAGGCCCGCCTTGTATAATATACAGGGCATACGAATATCACGTGGTACGCGTCATCCACTACTCCACTCGGTGTACGTATATGACCGGAAAGATCCACGCCCCGTCATAAATTGTTGGAAGTAGTAGTTGACGCTCATTTGTCTACATTCGCACAAACTCACTACATCAGGAATAAGGGCCATTGTCTAGGCGGCCCTACCTGTTTCTCTTGACCACTGGTCCTGCCACATCTCCAAACTTCTTCTTCTTTCTTCTGGTCTTGAACATAAAGCTTCGTTGCCTAATCGATGCATTTGGACTCTCTCGCTGGCCAGAATATGCACCGGTACAACCCGGGTACTACCTGTAGAGCAAGGATTGATGCGGTTCTGTACGCACTGCATAGTCTGATCAAGGGTTTTATCTGTGCTTTAAGAAGCACGAAGCACGTCTCTATATTTTACCTTATTTAGGACCTCGTGCCACACTGGGGTCCCATTGTGGACATTATGGATTGTAACATTACCATCCTCTTGTATGATCCGGGACCCCCTAAATTCGGCATGATCTTTTTCAGGGTCGAGGTCCTCTCTTCCACCTGTCGACATACTTCTTATATATGCTGGCCGAATGTCATCTTGTGGTCGAATATTATTCGTAGGTATTTTGTCTTTTTCTGGGGTCTTCGATCGGAGCCTCTGAACCGAAAGTTTACGTCTTTACGGTTCCGCGGTCCCCACAAGATAAGTATTTCAGTCTTTTCTACTGATAACTATAAATCTTTTTTCTATTCGGCGGTTTTTTCTATTGCTTTATTTACTTTAGTTTAAATGCCCCATTGAGTTATCTTCAATTAGTAGGGCTATCATTTAGGATACTGGGAGATTAACAACGGAGAACAATTGATTAGGTAGACGTTAATTAACCAATGTAGTAAACTTTTAATTATTATGTTCAATTTAAATTGTACATAGTTTGAAAGTTTATTGAGATGATTAGGCGTTTCTATTAGGCTTGTGTTTTACCTTTTTAAGATATTTCCGACTACTTCAAATCTAAAGTATTGTCTACAATTAAACTGGTATTAAAGTGGAGGTTTTAACTAAGGTACAATAAAGAGGGTGTTGTATTTCAAAATCAAAAGTGACAAAATATAAGCAATCATTTCAATCAGATCATCATTGTTCCACTTTGTATATTATCTATATTTTAATTACTATTTAAATGGGAATAAGCCACAATTAAAGGTTAAAATACGTTTTATTGACGTTTCAATTTCCACTTCGGAAATCGTTCTCAAAATACAAACATTAGTAAATTAAACAAATTTTGTTTTTGTTACTTAGTGAAAAATTCTTCTACTAATTTAATTTTATCTGACTCATCTATATTGACAATTCAGACATATACATTTTAAAGTAGACTTTATAGGGATAGTATTATGAGGTTTTTTTCCTGGTTTTTCCCTCATAATTTACTATGGAATCACTAACAGGAGGATTTTACTGTCATCATGGCATGTAATTTGTCTTTTTAAAGACGAATTACATGTTATGATCTTTTCTGACGGATATTCTCAAGTTAAAGTAGATTTCATGTAATCGAATGAACTATCTTATAAGTAAAGTCGTCCCAGGAACGCAACTCAACAATATTGGCAATATCATTTTAAAGTCGTCTACTTTAAAATGTATAAGGTATGTCTGAATTGTCAATATAGATGAGTCAGATAAAATTAAATTATTAGAAGAATTTTTCACTAAGTAACAAAAAAACAAAATTTGTTTAATTTACTAATGTTTGTATTTTGAGAACGATTTCCGAAGTGGAAATTGAAACGTCAATAAACGTATTTTAACCTTTAATTGTGGCTTATTCCCATTTAAATAGTAATTAATTTAAAATGCCACAAGAAAATAGCTTCAGAACAATATCTATATTTTAAATTAAAAATGTAAGTTGTCAATTCAGCCATATTTTAATTCATGATATATGTTTTGTGAAAAACGTATTGAGATCACTGGTTAAATGATTAGAATAATAATAAAAAAATGCAATATTTTGATTTTGAATCAATTAGCTTCTTCTTCTTCTTATTGTGCCGTGCACCTATAGTCCGTTGGCGAATTATCTTAAGGCCAGACGTCTGTCTTTTGCGGTATGCAAAAGATCGCCAGTGTTATTTATGCCTGTCCAGTTCTTTATGTTCTGTAGCCACGACATTTCTTTGCGACCTTCTCTCTTGCCTTCAATTTTTTTCTGGATGATTAGTTGAGGGATCACGTGTTTTTTTTTTTCTCAGGAATATGACCAAGGTATCTAATTTTTCGTACCTTAATCAAACTGAGTAGCTTTCTCTCAGTATTTGCCTTTCTAAAGACTTCCTCGTTTCTCATCCTATCTGTCCATGATATGCGGAACATTCTTCGCAACGTCCACATTTCGAAGGACAACTTATTAATGGAAGGTACTCTTAACGTCCATGTTTTCATGCCGTATAACAATATGGACCATACATAGTATTTAACCATCCTGTAGCGGAGATTGAAGGAAATATTGCAGTTACATATTAGCGGTTTTAAATTTGATAAAAGCTTGTCTTGCTTGTTCGGTACGGCATTTTATTTTTTGTTGAGGATCCCATTGATCATTCATCATAATTCCCAAGTATTTAAATGTGTTCACTTGATCGATTGAAGCATTATCTACTTGCAGTTATATTCTTAAAAGTGCGTTTTTTTCTTATTGCCCATGCATTTAGTTTTTTTTAGCATTTATAAATGTTCTCCACATAGAGACTGATGAGCATAGGAGACAAAATACACCCCTGTCGCACCCCTTTTAAAATTTTAAATTCTTTTGTGTATGTTGATTTGTTCAGTCTCACTCGTGCTTTTTGATTCCAATAGAGATTCTGGATAACTCTTATATCTTTCTCCTCAATGTCAGCGTTGTGTAGCATTTTTATTATTGCGTCATGTTTTACGGTGTCAAACGCTTTTTCATAATCGAGGAATGTTATAACTATATCCTTTCGTTGATCCATGCAGCTTTGTACAAGCATATTCAAGCAGAAAGCTGCTTCACGTGTACCCAGTCCGGTCTTGAAACCAAATTGTGTCTCACCGCTTATACCTTCCAGCTTTCTGAACATTCTTGTATGAAGAATGCGAAGAAACACCTTAAGCAAATGGCTCATTAAACTTATTAGTCTGTGGTTTGTATTTTGTCGCTGTTTGTGATTTAGGGATCATTATAAAAGTTGAGTAAAGCCAATCCGTTGGAATGTGGCCGGTGTTATATATGGCATAAAATTGTTACCAGCATGTCGATGTTATCATCTTCCAAAAAGTTTTATGGCTTCCATAGTAATTACATCCGGTCCAGAGGCCTTGCCTAGTCTTGCTACTTTTATAGCGTACTCCACCTCGGCGCAAATAATGGGAGGGCCGGATAAATTTTCCGTGGGTAAGTTAGTAGTTGGCAGATTCGATCTATTATCCGCAAAGAGGGACGAAGTTCTCCCTGGGTATGAACGTAGTTTCCTTGATCATCCTTCAGGCGAGTCTCCTAGTGTTTCTTGTATATACTCGAAATTTCTTTGACCTTTTTATGTAGTCTAAAGCTGTCTCCCTTTTCTTGTGGTGATTCCAATTCTTCACAACGTTCTTTCATCCAGCATTCCGTTGCGTTTTTATTTCTTGCTCTTATCGTACGTTGGATTTTCTTGTATTCCTGTTGATTCTGATGTATTGAATACATTAGCAATTAATTTAAATATCATAAAAAACCTGGCTTAACTCATTGATGTTATCTGTACAAAGAAAAAAAACCTAACTTTTAAATATGGTATATTAATTATAGCAAGTAGTAGATGTGTAGGATCTGCGCGTCACGACGCAACGGACGCATGCGTCCTGGTCAAACTTAAGGATATATGCGATGTCTCGATTCAAAGTCCTTTCTTCCCTGATATGAGATAGGCAGAAACCCTCTGACCACCCTTCTTAGGTGGTCCGTAGGTTAGTGGGAAAATACACCCCCATAAATCGACCCTATTGTATTACGCTCTTGAAAGACCATAATTTAAATAAATGGTTCATAGAAATTTAATATTTTGTAGTGTTTTCTGTGCTTGCAAGGCAGTTAACAAATAACAAAGACCAGTGAATTTCTTTGAACTTAAAACAGATTACCATGTGTTAGCCAGTTTAACAATGATAATTTACTGAATAGAAGAAAAATAATATACTGTTTATAATCCTTTAAAGTAAATAAGTAATAAGAATCTTCTTCTTCTTCTTCTTCGTCTAGCCATTCACGTCCACATCTGAACATTAAGCCTCTTCAAGTCTTCCTTTCCATTGTTTTTTATTGTACGCTACTTGTAGCCAATTTTTCCCGGCAGTCCTTTTCAGATCATCTGTCCATCTCATAGGAGGTCTGCCTCTGGGTCTTTTGTGTTGGTATGGGTCTCCAGGTTAAAATTGATTTGTGCCATTTGTTTAGATCGCTCCTAGCTACATTTCCAGCGTATTCCCATTTCAACTTTAATGATTTTTGCACCACATCGGTGACTTTGGTTTTCTGTCTTATCAATGTGTTTGTTTTTCTTGTCCTTAAGTGATATACCTAGCATTGCTCTTTCCATCGCGTGTTGAGTGACTCTAAGTATATTCATATTCTTTTTTGTGATTGTCCATGTTTGTGCCGCATAAGTTAATATCGGAATAATGCATGCATCAAAAACTTTAGATCTAAGATGTAACTGAATTTGTTGATTTCTGAGTATATAGTTCAGTTTACCGAATGCTGCCAAGCTAACTTTCTTCTTCTTTTTATTTCTTCAGTTTGAATTTCCCTATTTAGTATTATTTTTTGTCCTAAGTATATATATTCTTCAACTTTTTTCTATAACTTTATCGTTTATTATTGTCACGGTGTCTTCGGAGTGCATGACTTTTGTTTTGTTTAAATTCATTTTCAGTCCTATTTTAGAAGATTCGGTATGTAGTTCTAAAAGCATGGTTTGCATTTCTTGTAGGTCAGTAGCTATCAGGATTATGTCATCTGCAATTCGTAGATTACTGAGGTAGCGGCCATTGATGTTTATTCCCTTATATTTCCAATTAAGGTTTTTAAAAACGTCCTCAAAACTAAGGTGAACAGTTTGGGTGATAAAGTATCTCCCTGTTTGACTCCCCTGTTTAATGGTACAGGGTTCGTGTGTTCATTTTCATTTAGGTAGTATGTAGCTGTAGCTTGGTTCATAGTTTCTTTTATTAAGTTAATGTATCTGCTGTCTATTCTACAATTTTGCATTTGCGTTTATTACGGCCGTGTGTTCTATGGTATCGAAAGCTTTTTCGTAGTCTACAAATGCTAGGAAAACTGGAAACTTGTATTCGTTACATTTTTCTATTAATATTTTTGTGGTTAACAGGTGATCGGCAGTTGAATAGCCTTTTCTAAAACCTGCCTGTTCATATGGTTCGTATTCGTCTAATTTCCTTGTTAGTCGAGTAGTTATGACTTTGGTGAGTATTTTAAACAGGGTCTGTATTTTAGGCTGATGGGTCCTGTAGTTTTCCAATTTTCGACTATCACCTTTCTTGTGTAATAAGATTACTTTAGAGTTGTTCCAGTTCTTAGGGACTTTGCCCTGATGTAAACAACTGTCCACAAGCTTAGTTACAATTGCAATTAGTTCCTTACCTCCTTCTAATATCATATCTGTGGTAATACTATCTTCTCCTGCAGCTTTATTTCTCTTCATGTTTTCCAATGCTGTAGTTACCTCTGAAATTGTTACTTTTGGCATTATTTCTGATCCAACATTTTTTATTAATTTCCGTGCTGGTCTCATCTCATCATCTTGTTGATGTGTTCTGTAAAGTTCTGTGTAAAATTCTTCTATTCGTGTCAGTATGTTTTCTCTAGTTGTGATTTCATTTTCGTCTTTTTCCCATTAATGATATCATCTGACGTCGTCCTAGTGTCGGTCTGAGGCATTTCATACTCTTATTTTTTTTCAATAGTTGTTGTTATTAATTTTTCGTTTTCTTTTCTTTTTTGTTGTCTGATTCCTTTTCTAATCTACCTATTAAGTTCTCTATATTCGTCGGTTCCCCTTTTGTTAGATTTATTTAAGATCTTCCTTCTCTTTATTTTGTTGTAATATTTCTTTGTCTAATTCATTGTATGTAGTTTTTGGTTTTTTTAGTTGCAGAAGGCTTTTATTCACTGTTTCGGTAATAAGGTTATTCAAATCATCAATATCATTGGAGTTTATCTGCTGCATGCTAACTTGATTTAATGCATGCGCTATCTTTTTATTAAATACTGACTGAAAAAACCTTCGCCATTGGTATGGAGTTGGCACCACGACACTACTTAGGTCCCGCTGTGGAGGAAGTAAAGATCATGCGGCTAGATGCCAATGTTCTTGGAAGACAAGGCTTGTTGATTGAGCTTAAAGTTTAAATTTTCCAAATTTTTTAATTACTTTCAGTATATAAAAATATTCAATTATGACAGCACGTCTCTTTTTGTTGTCAACTACGTTGCTTGGCACGAAAAAAATATAAAAAACTTCTTTTATTGTGTTGATATAATAAGTGTTTAAGAAACTGATTATTTTTTAAAAATTAAATATTGTTCTTTTGTATAATGAAAGAGATACATTTATCTAAAAGCGCAGGGCTGCTGAAAATTTGAATTTATTACTTGAAATTTACTACAATTCTCTTAAGAGACATACTGTTTTTAGAATTAATTGCAGTTTACACTGATTACATATCTTACTTTCCTTTCTGATCTCCCTGTTGAGCGACCCAATTAATAACTTTTACATGAAGACTGTTTTCTTTACTAAAATTCAGTTGTATCTTTTGTTTGCTGTAATATTTATGACATTTTTAATCAGATAAAATATATGCAGATAATTAATGAACCAGTGGACTTTTTTAATAAATTTTAACATTTACTTATTTATTATTTTCAAAAGTTAGTTCTGAAGAAACGGTATGAACTTCTTATCCTTTGGAAGCGGTTTAAGACAAAGTGATGATTAATTTCCTATCTCCCGGCACTTTTAGTTTAGCGGCAGACGTATTTCAGCTATTTTTCTCGTATACTAGGTAACTAGGTATACTGCCCATCAAATTTCACTTTGTCTTTGAATGCGCATTTGTCACGCATGAGGACTTGCATGTTAAGCATAACGTCGCAGAATAAAAGTTATTTATTCAAATTCTTATGCAATCGGTGTTTTAATTATTAAGGAATTTAATTCGCCTATTAACTATAAAATATATGTATTGATATCAGACAACAAAGTGCAACAAAGCTCCTAAAAAAAGACTCTGTAGTAGCAGGACCCTTTAAAAACCTCAGCGAAACCGCCGTTTAAGAAATTTAGGTACTTCTTCAATAAAATATGTATCATTAATGCTCCCACAGAACTGGCCAACTTACACACACAGTCCTCCCCATAAGAAATAAGGCAAGAGAACTTGTGAACCATAGAACGATAAGCCTGATGAGTTTCGCTGCAAAAATCTGTACGCGGATCAATCAAAACAGAATGCATAATAAATGCAATGCATATGTTGGTAGATCGCAGCATAGTTTTGAAAGAAAACATATACTTGGAAGCACTTACAGAATCGGTTCTATTGGCGAAAATAATATTTGGAAGTGGAAAAGAAAACTTTACGATTGCTTTGTTGATTAGCGAAAGGTACTTGACCGTATAAAGCGCGACTGGTTCAAAATATATACGAGATCGGGCTCGATGGACGGTGTATAATTCTAATCCGCAATGTATAATGGAATCATAATGACTATGTTTTTACTGCAAATTTCATCAACTATGTCAGAATACAATTAGGAGTACGCCAGATATGCAACGTGCCTCCGCTATTTTTTAATATAATTGGGAACATATTAAAGAAGAATCCCTAGAGGAACGCTCAAAAGGTACCAAAAACAATACGATAACCTCTTATGCTAGAGGAAGAATCGTCGAAAATATAATTTCAGATTTTTAATTGAATTTTCTTAATGACGGATCTCCAACCAGATTTAACCTTAATACAGAAAATTCTTTAGCAATTGATCTAAGTCTTTGCGAACCTGCACTCACACTTCGGTTGTTTTCGGAAGTTTTTACAATACACGTATGAGAGCGACCACCATCCTATAGTAATAAAAAACTCCATGGCTCTGACTCATGAGGTTTTCATACCCAGATGGAAAAATGAAACCGCCAAATGGTTGAAATTCGAAAATTATATCGACAACTCAATGGCAAACTGTAATATAATATATATATATATATATATATATATATATATATATATATATATATATATATATATGTATATATATATATATATATATATATATATATATATATATATATATATTATATATATTTTCATGAGGGCTATGAGAGCAAAAGTGTTCTAACCAACATGTTGTTGATAATTAACACTTTCGCTGCTGACTTTTTATGATAGATGAGTTGCCGGGTACGGCATTTTTTTTTCTAAAAATTTTTAATCTTTTGGGCTTTATAATTGCTTTAGTACCAAACTGAAGCCCATATATAGGGAGTTTAGTTGTTTTTTATCAACGTCACGCATGCGTGTCGGGCGCACCTAGGTATAAATTTTTTTGCCGTGTGCTGATTGACACGCATGCGTGTCAATATATTTTTTGTTTGTAAGTTTATTGAAGATAATTTTAAGAAAACTAAGTAAAAAAATTAAAAACAAAACAAAAAGTGATAAAAACTTACAACACTAGATGAACAATAAAGAAAACTTCAAATTCATAACATACATAAACTACGTAATTTGTTTATATGTATAACACAAAATTTTGCACTATTGATGGTAATCGTTAAAACATTCGACGCATAATCCGGGCTCTTCTGGACATTGTTGGCAGTGGTAAAGCGTCATTTTACGGATTTTCTTGCCAGAACACACTCTACATCGCTTTCTTACTGTTTTTCCTTGTTTGTCCTTGGCCAAAATTTTGGTAACAATGTGGACTGTTTTAATTGTCGGCCTCAGCTTGTTATTCATCCCAATGTTTAATAGTTTTTCCAAAACTGACAGTCGGTAGTCATAAAGGCTCATCGGACGTAAAACAAATTGTTTATGTAGCAAGTACGAATTCATTAGCATCAAGTGTATGTAATGTATGCCCAACTTCTTGTACCACCTTAATGATTTTCTTTCACAGGGGTAGTAAGAGTTTAGTTGGTCTTGCCGATCGACACCCCCCATATGCTTATTATAATTAAAAATTGCAGTAGGTTTTTCTCTGGGTCTATTCCTTCTATCAACAAATTCCGTCATTTCACTTCCAAATTCATTAGAGATATAAAGAACGTCACGTTTGTCCTTCCATTTACCAACTAAAATATTATCAGAAAAACAAGCAATTCGTTCACCTTTTTTTAGTTTTTTTTTCAATAACTTCTTTGGGATTATGCTTTCTTCTCATATTTAGTGTTCCAGTGCAGTAAGTACTTCTATTCGTTAATATTTTAGCTAGTTCATAGGAATTAAAAAATTGTCCATACACTATTGTCTATACACTATGTCCTTGGTCCAAATATTCCTAAAGTAGCTGTAAAACTACTTTTGTTGTGTGGCCTGTTCCACCGGCATCATCCAGGGCTCCAGTGTAGACTAAAGATTTTAGAACTAAACCACTTGGCTCTGTAAGAATATAGAGTTTTATCCCGTATTTATGACGCTTGTTCTTGATATATTGTCGGAATACCAAGCGTCCACGCCATAGTACCATTGACTCATCTAGTGAAAGGTTTTTTCCAGAATAATAAACAGCAGACATTTTATTATTGAAGAACGTTATTATAGGTCGTACTTTGTACAATCGATCTTGAACTTCTTCTCCACTGGCTGGGTTTCTAGCAAAATGTAAGCACCTCATTATGATAAGGAAACGATCTCTACTCATATGCTCCGAAAAACATTTTAAATTAAATAATGGATGAGATTTCCAGTAATCATTAAGTCTATTTAATTTAATGGTTCCAGTGTGAATCAATAGTGCAACAAATTTTAACATTTCTTCTCGTGAAACTGGCTTCCACTTTGTAATTCTTGATTTTTCTCGTATATGTTTAGAAAGCAATATCTCTTCTGCATACAAGTTGGTTTGGCTAACGATTAAATCCAAAATGTCGTTATCAAATATCATTTTAAAATAATCGATTGGGTCATTGCCACCTGGTTGAACCAAAAGTTCATTTGTTTTCGAAAACATAAAATCTTTCATATTCATAGGAATATTTGTCCAGTCAGGAAATGAGTGTTCTAACACAGTTTCGTTTTCGTTGGGAACGTCATCTTGGATTTGAATCGGCATTTCATTTACTGTAACAATAAAAAAAAATTAATAATATTGTTATCACATAAAATATAAAAACTTACTCTCTCTATCATCGTCTGAATACTCCTCAGAATCAGTGTTACTGCCAATAGAATGATTACTAAATAAGTCCTCCTCGTCAGTAGATTCATATAACAAAGCTAACATCTCACTTTCACTTAGTTTATTAGGATTTTTCACCAGTACTTTACGTTTTTTACATTTTGAAGGTCCCGGCATAGAGTCCGCCATTTTAATAAGACAAAACGGTCTATACGCGAACGTAACAAAATAAATAAGCCGACAACCAACCTTCCACTGCAACAATACAATCACACTGCTCGAATTCTTTGAACGCATCTGCTGCATACGCTGTATTTAAAATGCTCTGTTAAATTTAACTGGTCAGATGTCACGCAAGTATGTCGTCAGCACCTGGCAAAACAACTTGAAGTCACGCATGCGTGACATCAGCAGTAAAAGTGTTAAGTTATAGATTGCAATCAGTTCTAAAGAAAAATTTTAAAACACAAATGGGCTAACCCACGAAGTTGTGGATTAAACCAAAATTGTTCAGTACATATATACATAAAAAAATGCAAGAGTGGGCTAATCCTCCTTTTTGTGGGATAGACCCGTAGAAATTAAGATATCTAAACCTTTTTTTATGAAAACCTTTAAGGCCGTCCGCACATGAAGCTACTAAAAGAAACCAGTTGGTAACTTATTAGTTACTGTCCATGTATTTTAATGAGTATCCGCACACAGCGCTACTAGTTATTAGGGAGTTTTTGTAACTACCTAACGTAACGTATCTCCCTATACGTAAAGAACTAACGTATCGAAGAAGATGAACGTTAAATTGATAGTTTTTGTTCTGCACGTAACGTAACGATGGTGTTGCCCTCACCGAATTAGTGATTAACTAATAAATTGTCAGTGCCAGTCTTGTCCTTGTCATTTAACCCTATTTTTGATATTCAAAATAAATAACAAATATTTTTTATAATTTTTGACATGGACGCGATATTAAATGTAGGTGCCTTTATTGATGATGAAGAAGACGAAGACATAGAAGATGCCCTTCTTCTCCACATCTTGCACGACTATACGGCCGCTTTAATTTTGATTTTGATTAAATTTAATTCCACCTTTCTGGATGGTCGTAAGGGTTCTTGCCTACAACTTCCTTCAACAAGAACAAATCATCTTCATTGCTGAAGTGAAATCGTTTTCTACTGCTTTCCATTATTTATAAAAATCAAAACAAATATACGTAACCACAAATGTAAAAATACACGTACCACGTGTGCTTATGAAATGTGGATGTTGAAATTTTGGTAATCGGGTAAGATTCCCTTGCGCATTCGGTTACCTTCGGCTCGATAGGGATGCGTATGAACGTAACGTACCAGCCCGTTACGTTAGGTAATACGTATCTAGATACGTTAGTTCAACCATTAATGCGCATGCTTATATGTCAAAAAGATACGTTACGTATACGTATTTGCTTGCACAAAAACTCTCTAGTAACCGGTCTCTAACGCAACAGTGATCAGTCGACAGCAGACTGGACGTGCAGGTCGCTTGGGGACTAGTTTCTAGTTTGTTGTGATATTTTTAAAGTTTACACGCGAAATGGCGAAATTGGTAGAACGGTCGTTTAATATAAAATTAGTGCAAGAAGTGGAAAAACATACCTGCCTATATAACTATACGTTAAATGAATATTCGCGTAAAGATATTACCGAAAAGGCTTGGAATGATATGGTAGTCCTTCCCGTTTTCGTACATAATTATGTAGAACACAAAGAGATTGTGTTATCTTAATAATTTTTTCGAGTGAGTGACTTTTTAACGCAATAATAATACTCAATAATATAATATAAAGGTTAAAATTTAAACAACCTATAACAAACCTACTCGTACAGGCAAGAAGTGACTCGTTTCTATTAATTTTCAGTAGCGTAGTGTGCGAGTCACAGTTAGTAAACAGTTGGCAATTCTAGTTACCAACTAGTTTAGTTTCTTTTTAGTAGCTTCATGTGCGGACGGCCTAAGATTTCTAATGTGCAGAGTAGGTAGACTTTTACAAAAAATATCACAAACTTTAGTTGCACCCCAGGATAAAAAACTTATTTTGCACCAGATTTGAGTTTAGGAATCCTGTATAACTTTTTTAAAGGAGAATATTTTTACTCAATAGATATTAAAAATAGGACAACTAGAAAATTATTTAAGCTAGATTATTTTTATCCCGGAGGACGTCTTTTGGAATTCCTTACATTTATACCTCCAATAGAGTATGGATTTTACAAACACCAGAAAAATAGGATCAGAAATACATCCAGAAGAAGAGTTCACGCGGAAGAATAACTAATTTTGTTACTTTGTGTTTTATTAAAACTTATTTTCAACATTGATATTGTTTAATTGTATTGTACTCTAGGTCTAATCCACATTCCTATCATAATTTTTAGGGGCACTCTAGTGCAAAAGGGGTCTAGTCCACAGAAAAAGCTAAATGTTTTATTTTTTTTTAATATAGAGTACGATCTTCGAGTTTTTTTGCTACTTAATGCTTTGTAAATATTCGAAAACCTTTTGACAACATATTTTTATTTTATAAAATTTCAAAAGAACGCATATATTCTTGGTTCATGCAAATCCATTATATAATATTTGGGGTTAGACTAGACCATTTTTATTCTCATAGGCTCATATATAAATATACTCATAATTTTTAGTTTAGCGTTCAAGTTTATAGAATATCATGGTTGCAGTTTTTTTTTAGTTTTAAGAACAATAGAATGATGCTGCATTTAGAACTTTGTCAAAGAACTGGGGACAATTCTTTGAAGCTCCAGTCGTTCTATTTAAAATAAAAAATACTCCCTCCGTAATGCACAAAGCAAAGTAGCTACATTAAAAATACAGCTATGAAAGTTACTTCACGGTATGAAATAATATAAAAGTGACTAATGAACCAAATTTTAATATAGCGCAGAAATAAATTCAGTGCATTCTTTCCACCTAAAAACTTAGTAGAAATTATTTGATAGAATAAAACTTTGAACAGCTCCGTATTAACTTAAAAAAAAGTGTTTTTTTTTCTTAAATCAATTATGCTTTTATATTTTGAAATCTTATAAATAATAAAACAATCAATTAAGTTAAAAATAAACAAGTAACCAGTGGCATTTCTTTCACATATAATTTATATTAACTTAGCCTGTAAGTTTTTGTCTTTCACTTTTGAGATCTATGTTTATCTCCCGATATGTGCATACAAATTTTTGGAAAAATGGACGACTTCTCCAATAGCTGGTTTAAAGAAAATGGGTCCGAAATAGCACCAAGCAAATCTAGTCTATGTATTTTCACGAGGCATAATCTCCCAAAAATAGACAAGTTAACAGTGAACAGGTGGGAATATAATTTCTGGTCTTCAATTATATATTTAGGGATGATTCTTGACCGTAAATTGACTTGCAAGTTACACATTGACTTCATATTAAATATATATAATAAGGGATTAAATTTCCTTAAAGCAATTTCTAAAAATTGGTGTGGAGCCGATGTAGAAACTGCGTTATGCAAACATAGACGTGTTTTAGAATACAATATTACGTATTTGCCTAGGTACTATGAAATCAGCTCCAACCAATTCGTTATATGTTGAAGCACTAGAATTTCCACTCAAATATAGAAGAGAATATCTTAGTCAAAAATTTCTGATTAATATTCGACACAGAAACCTCCCTCTTTACTGCAGTATAAGCAAACTTAATATTGCAGATTGATCAAATAAATATTGGATCCACAAAAACACTCCTCCACTTTGTGACGCTTTTGGAAACCTCTCAAATTGCGGTTACACCAACTCATACACATATGATAATTCAAACTTTGAAGAATTTTATGCTTTTTTGCAAACTATTACGGTAATTAAACCAAGGTACCATGTAAATACTGCAATCAGCTACAATATTTTAAGAATTTATTAGAAAACTGGCCAGCATCAACAGTTATTTATACAGACGTATCAAAGTTTTCTCTTGGCACTGGATGCGCTTTTTATATTCCTTTAAAAAGTATAGAAAACATGTTTACTCTAGATCATAATTTTACAATACTTTTACTGCTGAAGCTATAGCAATTTATAAAGCATTAAAGTATTTTAAGAATTCCAATGACAATAATTGCATCTGATTCTTTGTCTGTTCTTATAGCCTTATAGAGACTATATCTTTTCCAGCAAAAGCACAAATATTTACATCCTTCTAATAAAAAAAAATATTTTTGAATTACTTCAGGAACAAAGAACAGTTAGAAAAAATAACCCAATCCATTATAAATAAGTCTACTCTACTTCCAGATCTCAAAAAATACTCTGAGATAGCGCG